>NC_136277.1:34006576-34261576 GCF_964198595.1 Lampetra fluviatilis
ACACAACACAACCTCATTTACTCATTTAACATTTATTTTATTAATACATGCTGAGTTAGGTCTCTGGTGTGTGTGAGAGCAAGAGTTTGTGCGTGCGTGTGTGTATGTTGGCCTCAAGATGCACATGGCCTGGCACAAGCGTCGTGGTGACGTCACCGCCACTTAGTGGCGAATGGCGGTTGTTATATGTTGAACTTCTTTTGCACCGTTCGCAGCCAACTGTGCTAATCAGAGGTGCATGCATGTGTGTTTCAGATTATAGGGAGTGTTGGCATAATGGGTTATCGATCACTATGTTTCAAACCCGACCACCTGAGTTCTATGCCTGGCCAGTGGCGAGTGATATCAGAATCTAGCCTGGGCCTGATATAGGTCGACACAGCTTTAAATGAGTACGTACGTGGTGCGATGTGGAAAAAAACAGCATTCAGGAGTGGCGTTCCAGCCACCTCACTCCTGCCCGCACCGTTCATGGTCTGAACAGGTGCTAGTTAACAGTGCTTGGGCCAAGAGTCGAGTAAAAGTAATATGGGGAATCTTTACCTTTGTGTGTAAGATTGTTGTGCGTGCAGATCCCGATCAGGTTCAGGAATTTAACCCGGTTCCACAGGCTCCACCGGCTCCACTCTCAGCTTGTGTGCGTGCGAGTGTGTGTAAGTCACCTCGGTAGAGCCTGGCTGCAGCTCCTTGCTTAATGCCAGCAGGAGGCTCACCAGCCCATGGAGCTCCTTCATGTTCAGATCTTCCTCACCTCCCGACAGCTGCCCAACCACACTCCGCTGAACCGCCCAACAAGTCCCCCGTCAGATAATCGTCGTGCGTGGAGTATCACTCGGACACCATTGTGTGTTGCGAGACTCCAACTACCGCTGGGATAGGTGGCAAGATGGCAGTATAGCAAGTAGGTTTATGAACCGTCTGCCTATGTTTTTCAACCTTATGTTAAGTGTGTGTGCGTGTTTCCTACCACACATAAAAATCCTTAAACCGGAAATGGCCAAACATCCCAATGCAATACTCCTAAAATGATTCTTGGTACTTGGTTAGGCTTAATTGGCCAATAACAAATGTCATTTAGAACTTTAAGTTCTCCCCATATATTGTAAAAGTTAAAAGTCAAAGTTTTTGCGTGCGTCGCCAAATAATCTGCTGTGGCCCAATATTTCCATCCAGACATCATTTACGCTCTACGCACAACTTGCCTGGAACTGCCTCATGTGAAACGCAGCTCTTTCCGCAATGATGACGTTGTCTGCATCCTCTTGATCTTCACGGGATAGATCTGTGGATAAAAATTATCGCAAATGAATTCAGGTGGTGGCAGTAGCAGTGGCATATAGCACTAACGAGTAGCCTCTGCTAGTCAAAGCCAAAGCCATTTCCTGATTAAATGAGCATTGAGGCGGTGCTCATCTGCTGTTTATAGCCCTGAGCCTGCAGTGCAATTCCACACTCCTATGGCGGGGTCGCGGTGCAGCATGGGAAACCACCGTCAACTCCCCACAAAGTAGTACTTATTTGATCAACACTGGAAAGGATGATGGGCTGAGTCAACCCCCAAACAGAACTTGAACTCGAAACCCTCTGATCGCAAGCCGCTCGTCCTATACCACCGCTCAGCCACCAGGTCGGACAGCCTCCCCTGTTGGCAGCGTCAGCGTACATTTACATCTTCAACTAAGAGGCAGGAGAGAGACCGGACGCTCTCAAATCCCCTTACCGAGCGCGGCGTATAGACTCTCCTTCTTGTGGGAGAAGCGTGTGTTCACGGCGGTGATGACGCGCTGCAGCACGTCCAGGCATAGCAGCGGAATCCCCTTGTGCTTGTCCTTCTTGCCCACGGGCTCCACCACCCCCGACGATAATAGCGACGAGTCATTCGTGGGCACCGCCACAGAGATGTACTTCCACAACAGCACCCTGGCGGGTTGGGGTGGCGTGCCAAAACCGTGGGCAAGGAAGCACGGAGACAGGGTGGGAAAGGTTTGACCCTCCCCCCCTCAAAATATCGGACAGTGAATGCAATCTATATTGCTGCAGTCCCTCTAACACAAACTGTTTAAACTTCAAAGACGACAGCAGAGTAGTGACTGTTTATGTTTTAACTGTAGTGTTATGTGCTGAATATAATCATTTTAGTTTTAAGGGTTATCATCAGCCTTGATTAATCCACTGCTGGATGAAAGCCTCCCCAAGCTATCATCTTTCACGGTTCTGAGATGCAACATTCCATCTAGCACCTGCACACGAGCTGACTTCATTGCTCCATCTCATTCTTGGGCATGTTTTCTCCTTGTCCTGCTGCTTTGTCATTAGTCTTAACCACAGGTCGTCATGCCTACGAGTAACGTGTTCAATTCTTAGTCGGTAAGGGCGTTTGTAAATCTTGTTAAATTGACTTTAGCGCCGAGAGGCTGCCTCTTTACACTGACGGCCTGAGACATCGATGTTGCAATGTCTCACCGGGCGATGGAGACCAGGTGACGCAGAACCTTGTCGGGGTCCTGTCCGTCGGGGCCGTCCACGTGGCCAATCTCCTCCGCCTGCTGCACCTTCTGCTGCACCACCGTCAGCACGTAGCGCTGGAACTCCACGCTGCCACGCAACGGCGCCAGCATTTCCTCGTGGTCGGAGCTCTCGTCGCTGGGATCAGGAAAAACGGTGGCGTTCAACTTGCTGTCTTGGAACGATACAATGTTGCCATTACAGGAGAGGGCTTCCCTCTCCTAGAATCCCACAGGATTCCTGGGCAAGAGGACAACACAGCTGATGATGATGATAACAATGATGCACACCGGTAGAGCGCGGAGAGCAGGAGATCAACGCAGCGCAGCGAGAGCAGGCTGCGTGGCGTCTTGCTCGTCGCGCCGCCCTTGCCCTTTACACTCTTCTCGCGCAGAATTTCCACCAGCTTAAGGTAGCGCTGAAACAACCCCAGCACCTGTTCCACCTTTTGGCGGCTGAACACACCGCCAATCGACACACACACGTGCAAGTTTAATAAATGTTTTTTTTGTTGCATATTTCTTTAAGTGGGCTATGCGGTTGTGTCATGCACTTCATTTCAGTCCCAGATGACCGCGTAGGTGCTGCGCTGACCTGGGATCACCCGTGATGAAGCTGTACTCCATGAGAACCTCATAGATGCCTATTACCAAGATGACATAGATGTTGTTCTTCACCCCTACGCTGGTCGTCAGCGAGAAATCTGCCGACTTGTCCTGTCAGTGGCACGCACACGGCAAGTACCAGTTTCAGCTTTGTTGGTGATTATCAACATGGCACGGTGTCACTGCCAAGAACCTGAGACAGCTGCATGTTTATGCTGCAGCGTTTGTCAAATGGACAGAAGACAGCAAATAGCACGAACCACTGCACCACAAATCCACCCATACCTGCGTATAGAATATGCAAAATGGCGCACATGTGAACGGGCGACTGACCAACTCAAAGTCGTCCAGGTCGCTCTTGATCATCCTTCGTGTCATGGACTCCAGCATTGCCTCCAGCTGCCGTTGACAGCTCTGTGCACCCTCCCCTGCGTATTCACTGCTGCCCTCGCCGCCCCCATCGTCATCATCGTCCTCGTCATCCTCATCATCGCCAACTGCCTGGGCCTTGATTTCACGCCACTTCATCACACAATGCACAGTGCAGCAGAGGAGGTGGCCCTGTGGACACACAGTGGACAAGGTGGACACATGCAGCCGTTTTGTCAATCCACTGCTGGATGAGGGCCTCCCCACGCTGCCTTAGTCACGAAGGTTACTCAACCATAGTTCACTACGCTGGTTAGTGAGAGTTGGTGATGAGGAACAGATGTTGGAGAATAGTACGGTTCAACAATGGATTCTTCTGCAGTGTCCTCTGCTGACGAGGGAGCCTTGCAGGAGCCAACAACACCTGTTTTATGCATGGACGCCACCCATCCAAGCACTTTTCAGGCTCAAACCTGCTTAGCTTCCTATGTCTGGTGAAATCAGCCACATTCCAGGTGATTTGGTGATAGGTGGTGACAAAACTTGGGCAATATTGCAATAAGCTCCCTCTAATCCCCATACTGATGAATCTAAACATCTATATGCACCTAAGGGAAGTCAACTTCTATCATCATCCATAATACAGGTTTTTTTTTTTGTTAGATTGTGTACATTTATTTACGCGAAAGCCTACGCGTTAGCTTATGTGTTAAACGTCTATCATCATAATTATTTATTTATGGCGAGCAGATGAATGATTACAACTAATACGACCGTAAATTGCAGCTGATAATGACAAAATTACTGACAATTAAAGGTAAGTTGTCAGTTTATAAAAGGCAATCGGTTTAACTCATCTGAGGTCAAAGTGGGGCATTAAACGAGTGGCACAGGACAGGTGGGCAGGACGATGGAGGGGGGCACAGGAATCTGGGGGGCAGTACCAGCGGCTCCTGGAGGAAGACCTGCTCGCCCTGTGCCGTGATGCAGCCATTCAGACGTACGGGCGGCAGGACGTCGCCTGCCTCGTAGCACCGCTTCAGCTGCGCCGACAGAAACGCACACGGTATACAAGCAACACGTGGGCACACGCGTGACATTAAACCGGAGGCACAACGCACCAGGGAAAATCGGGTCACCTGATTCATGAATGTATACTGTGTCTATCGGACCATTTTCCAGTATCAAGATTATGAAAAAAGAAAAGGCAATAATACAGGATGTGTTAAGATGTTCAAACTCCAAATAGACACCCTTTACAACAAGGCATCAAGTCTACATTATCCAGATACCTGTCGTAAAACAAATATGCTTAGATGGTGTACGCATTGCCCTTGCAGATGATTAGCATAAACCAGAGAGACACTTTATGGCTGTGTCTCACCGGTGCTCGGCCAAAGGATGCCAAAAGGCGAAGAGCAGAAGGACGGTGCAAACGTGTCCTCGCTCACAAGTCTCTCATCATCTCTCTGCTACCATTACCATCACAGCCATTGCTCTCAGTAGCCAAGTGTTTTGATTCCTCATCTGATTTCGAATGCCCTGTCGCCATAATGGCCAACGACTCTCATGCATGCCGAGTCCAGAAAGGAACATTTCTATTTTTTTCATTTGTCGTTCCAACCTCATATAACCAGAGTCAATGCAAGAAGTTAATTCCTTTACACCTACGATACTTAACATAGGCCTCTCTCTTGCTGTCAACTTGTGTAATAGGCATATACTCCCAATATATATTCACCGCGCTAACGTTTGCCAAGTTCCAGAATTTCATGAAAAACACTCAATTGGGACTAAACATAACAATTATCACACCCAACTGGCATACTAATTGCCTGATTAAACAAAATCAACTTAACTTGACTCACCTTCACCAACCCACACTGTCCAGCATGGTCTACTATGAAAGTAATAAAGACTGATAGAAAAATCTAAATTCCTGGAGGCCATCAAATATGGGCACCCCCACACACTCACCTGTACCAGCAACATCTGCAGGATGGTGCTCCCCAGCTTCGAGTTTCTCCGCAGCACGTCGTAGAAACCCTGCAAAAGGAACCGCGTGGCTGAATGAACCGAGCAAGCAGAACAATGATCACAATACTCCGGGTAGTGTGGCACACGGGCGCCCCCCAGTTCCTCTGAGCAGATTGCAATGAAACTCGGGGCCCAGTAACACAACACATTCCTGCGGAGGGAGCTGGTAGGAACGTTGGGTTGCTCGGTCAATGGTCAGGGTCAACGGTGGCATGGTGTATTCCGCAAATATGGCCGACTGTGAGGGCGGGTACAAGCCGGCGTGAGTAGGTTAAACGTTGAGTTTTATAAGGGCACCACGGGGTGGCCAGCCCCTCCCCACCTAGCCCCACCCCTCCCACCCCCACCCTCCCCACCCAGCCTATCCCCACCCTCCCCTCCCAACCCAGCCCCTCCCCACCCTCCCCTCTCCACCCAGCCCCACCCCTCCCATTTTTGGATGCACGACGGACAGACACAATAATCCCCTGTGGGCTGGTGTAACCAGGAGGTTCCTACCAGTATCATTAAGTGGATCATGTTCAGTCTCGTTTTACTGACATTCCAAAGGAAGTTCTTCTACCCTTAATGCATTGTGCCAGCAACATTATAAAACCATACAAATGAGTTTATGTAGTAATACATTTTTGATTATGAACGGGTTTGGCTGTTACTGTTAACTACTCGTAGGCAACTATTTTTTCCCAATTGAATACTAAATCTTGACTTAAAGAATATGAATTCCTACAGTTACGAAAGCTTTAAGTCAAGATTTAGTATTCAATTGGGAAAAAATAGTTGCCTACGAGTAGTTAACAGACCCAAAGAATATCAATTGAATACTCGTAATAAAGGTTTTTGGGTTAGATCGCGTTATTTATAAATGTGTCGTAACCCTCCACCACCAGACACGGCCAAACAGTAAAAAATGTGTCTCGTTTACAAAAGACAAATAATTCACTACTTTAGCCCACCGGTGTGTTGAAGAATGAATCAACATCATTTAAATGTTTGAGTACGACGTTTCGCTGGTAATTACATCCAGCATCATCGGGCAATTTGCCAGAATGGTGAGGCCCTCCACTCGCTCGTCTTAAATAGAGCAGCACGGTGACGTCAACTTTTAACTCAATCTGGTGCAGTGGGGGGGGGTATTGTAATTATATAATAGATTGGTAATCATTCAATTGTTATTCATTGGTATTCTATTATATAATTAACAAGCAGGATGCCACAGGCAGAATTAGCAGGGCGCTCGCACACACGCGTACTTCATAGAGCAGCAGGCGCACATCGGCCTGCTGGATCAGGCAGCGGCGCAGGCTGCCCAGGATCTCCAGGCACAGGGCCTCATTGGCGGCAGGGTTGAGGCGTGCGTGCACCTCCACTTTCACCTGCAGGAGCGCGAGCGGGCACATGAGCGAGCACTGTAAAATGTTGCCGCTAAAGGCAAGACGTAGCCCACAACAACAAGCAATCTTATCTTGCCACTGTGAAGTTTCGTGCGGTTCTAGTCAAGTTTATTTTGTTTAGAACGCGAGAGGCCAGGATGGGTGTCATTTGCAAGTCACCAACACGGAAAAAGCATGCAAAACAAATTAAGCACAGCAGGAACTAAATTGAGTGGCACACTTTAATAATCACCGAAGGAAGTGAGCTGCTTAATTCAGTTCGTGAAGATCCTTGCAGCATATGGAGGGAAAAGTGGGACATCACCCCAAACATGTAGAACAATCCAAAAAAAAACATTAGACAGCTCTTATTTTGTAGCTAAACATCTAAACTACCTGTCCCCGGATGTTTATAACGAACTTGAAGCTTCAATCATGAGATAAAATACATTAAAATTATATTGGAGTACATCATTACGCCACTAGAGATTGCTTAAAAAAATGTCAATGCAGTTATGTTACTCCAGCGCATTATAATAGTGTGATTAATAGTGACGAATAAATCTCTTCATTAATGAATAAGCAAACCAAATATCCCGCACACTACTCACCTGGCTAGCAGAAAAACCCTGACTGCATAATGTTTGGCTTGACGCTAGGCTGCCCAGCACTTTGAAGTTCTTGAGCAGCAGGAGATATCCGATAACGGATGATTTTCTGGCTTCCAGCTGGCTAAAAATTCAAATAATTTAATTATGCAGGGCAAATAAAGAGTGATAAAAAGCCTTACCGAAAGTGGGTAAGAGCCTATTGAGGCAGCATGTATGCCACAAGAGAGACCAGGAGCAGAATATAAAAGTCTTAGTGGTGAAGTGAAAATACATTACATTATATGAACAAATCACGTGCCAATTTTGTGTCAGATAAAATCAAATCAGGGGAGAGTGCTGGGACAGTAATAAGCGCACGGCACTATAAACCCGATGATCTGAGTTAAATTCCTGGCCACGGCTAACATCAGTTGGCGAGTGGTATCTGAACCGGTCCTGGACACCCTTTTTACCAACATGTACTGATCAGCCACTTGACCGACATGGAGTGGGGAGGCCTTCATCCAGGAGTGGATTGACAAGGGGTGCCAAATATTGTTAGATTTTTAAGATAATAGAGATCACAAAGTTATGTTAACACATCATCATTCATTAAACAAAGGATAATTTTAAATGTTTAAAACACCTTTATTATTATTTCACAACATTATCATGACATTATAAGAGCACGTGTGTGGTTACCTGGAGAACATACCCTTGCGCAGTGCGAGGATCAGCGAGTCCTTGAGGTTGATGCGCACCCTGAGAAGGGGCTACAGAGGGATTCAGCAGCAAAGGACGACGCAAACCGTTACAGCGTGTCTTAAAAGAGTGTACTGGTCGATCCATTTATAGATACTCCACTACTATAAAATGGAGATGTTACAGAGACTATAACAGCTTAATTCAAAGCCTCTATGTGTGTCCCACCAATCTCAATGGACGTGCCACATCTCTGAAAACTTGCCTCTGTAAGATATGGGTAATTTTTTCGCCGCATTCAATGAGCCGTTGGTCAGAGAGTAAGAGTGGGTCATTAGAAATCAATGGGGTATCTATAAGTGGATCACCCCATATATAGCTTACAAATAAATTGTCACGATAATGATGAAAATTCTGACTTCAAAACATATCGGTGGTATTGTAAACATGACTGTACATGAAAAATAAATAAATCACTATGGCCACACAGAAAATTATATTCTAAGTCGGTCAAAGATTTTGTAGCCAGATGTTTCGGTCGGAAATAATGTATTTGTTTGTGTGATTGTTTAAGTTCCAACATGATTATGCACACTCTGCTGCAACAGCCAGTTGGCATACAAGTATGAAGAGTCTGGTCTCCATCATAAATATGTGGTAATTGCCACCAAAGTATCAACACCATCAGTGAAGATAAGTGTGAAGTAATTTAAAACTATATTATGCAAAACAGCTTATCTGCAATGAGGACCGACGCAGCAAATACACAGGAGGGACAAGACTGAAATCATGACCGAGCACATAAAACGCCTCGCGCCTTGCTGACTCAACCCATTCGACCTACGTGACTTTACCGAAAGAACCAAAGAGTATGGATCCCTGCAGTCACGCAAACTTCAAATCTAGATTAGGAGACAATGGTGTATTTGTTTTTGCCAAAAAATAGAAGAAAAAGGCAAGATTCGCCACCACGTGAATCACGCCCACGGTGTAAAGCAAAGACGATGTGTACATAAGAGAGAGAGGAAGGCGCACAGGTGGAGAGCACTCACCAGTATGGCCTGCAGCAGGCCCTTCGTGACGGGAGATGGCAGGACCGACAAATAATCAAACGCCTCCTGCACCTTGGGCAGACACTCCAGCAGGTTGAGCGGGGCCGACGTCACCATGTCTGACAGCAGCTCTGAGTCACGATCAGGGTGAAGGGTTAGGGTGAGGGTTAATATTGGCAGGGACAAACACACAAGAGTCAGAGACATGGAGAGGTTAGAGGTTGAAGACTGTGGCTATATTAGGGTCAGGGTGGGGGGGTAAGGGTGAGGATTAAGGTCGTGGTTTGGTTCGGGGTGAGCAGTATAGAAACATTTATAGGATTAGAGGTTTGAGGTTTAAGACTGACATAAATAAAAAAAAGTTAGCTTTTCATTTGGGTTGGGTTCATGGTTCGGATTTGGTTATGGTTTCTGTTGTGGCTAGGTTTAAGATTAAGTTTTAAATTTGGGTCGGGGTTATATTTTGACTAGTTTTAATATTAGTGATACATGAGGGTCAGTATTGTGTTGTTGTTGTGGCTGGGTTGGGGCTCGAGATTATTTAGGATATGCAAAGTGAGTAGATGTTAAGGACTCTGTTCTGTAAACATTCATTTATGTAAACAGCTATAAAAATGCACAAGCCAGTTCCGTATAAAATAAACAAACGCAAAACGCAAGTGATTTATGTTTTACCTAAATAGTGTGTGATTGGCACGGTGGCTTTAGTAACGACTCTGTTGAGAAGCTGCTCCAGGATCTCACGTCTCACGACGTCATGAGCCTAAGACAAACACAGAAGTCAACAATCACTACCATATCATGTGGTGTTACATCACATCACATAGCAAGAATCTGTGATTCCATGAAATGTTAACTCGACATGAAGTTGAACCATAAAATCTGTGTAAGATAGAACTTAGATCGCTAAATAGATTAAAAATAACCCTATTTCAACTGGCTGCACAACGAATGGGAGAATAAGAAATATGAATGTGTAGACGGGCCAGGTTTTATGAACTGCAAGATGATTTTTATGTGAATTATAATTTATGATGATGATAAACATGAAACAAAACTATAATATAGTATAGGTGAGAATGAAGTAGGGAAGAAAAAGACAAGTCATCGGTGGGGACAAAGAAAATATATCTCTACCATTAATCACATGCAAATATAGCAGCAACAGTTACAAAGCATCTAAAAAGCATCAGTACCAACAACAGCAGGATCTTCATCAGTAACAACTATGTTACCAGCACTAACAATGGTATAAGCAGCAGCAGTAGCTAAATCATCATCAGCAGCACTGGTAACAGCAGCAACTACGATAGCAGCGGCATCTACAACAGCAGCAACATGTCGGTTGCCATCGCTGGCATCTCCGGCGGCATCTCCGTGGCACCTTGAACGTCTCGAGGAGGACGCGTGCCCCCAGGCTGCAGGCTTGCTGCGCCGGCGTCCGAGACACGCTGGCGCCCGTCTCCGCCACCTTGCCGCCGGGTCCCGCCTTGGGCCCAAATGAGTCCATGAGCGTGAAGCCGAGCTGCACCAAGCCCTGCGATATGTGGTCCCAGCCGCTGGCAGCATCGAGACGAGCAGACACACGCGGTCACGACGCTCAGCACATCGAGGTTCGTTATTCACCGGCCATATAGCAACCCACCCACCGCAATTAAACAAAACGGAAGCATTCAGGGGTTATGTTTGGATTGAATTATTGATTGTTTGTGTCTCTTTCATAGTGGTTTTCTCATAACGTCTGTTCTATCTCCTGCATTGTTTCATTTGTTCTTTTGCGTAAAGGTAACACTTGCACATTATTTCCATAGATCGTAAGCAATCTATTCTCACATTCACAAATTTGAGGACTGTAATAGGCGCATAAGAAAATATAGGATAGTCGGTGGTCGAGACTAACAAAGGATTGGCAGCTAAAGGAGGGAATGTGCCTAAGAAGCTGTCACTATTGACATGAAGTGATGACATTACCCTGTTTACAGGCCCCAGATGGACTGTTACATTGCAGGACCGTGAGAGATGAACGCCTGGAGAAACCAAAAGTTTCCTAAAAAAGAGTCTTGAGGCTCAGCAAGGCTGTCCAGGATAAAGCAATTTCCTAACACAAACTATCATGCGGCTGTGGAATATAAAACCCTCAGCTCAATGTAAACAGCTTCAGAAGCGTGCGTGCAACTCGATTCAATAACCCTGAAGTTGGAGAACTGGTGAATAATCTGGCGCTCTGACCACGCGTTACGACACATGACTTGGCGGTGTTTCCGGGCTGCACCTGTTTTGGATGGTCTTGAGGATGACGTCGGACACGCACCACACCTGCGACGACACCAGGTCCTTGATGAGCGCCGAGCTCTGCTGCATCTGCTGGTCCTTGAAGCTCTTCAAGATAGCCACCTTCATCATCTCAAACACCTGGCTCGCACCAGCAGCAACAGCAGCAGTAACGCAACCGGGCATGTTATATGATGCATTTGTAAAAATTACCTTCAAAGAAAATGGCAGAGCAAACAAACCTTTATTCCAGTCGTCATGACCCGACCACAGTTCAGGTGAGCAGAATGTAAAGCAGCTTAATTTGTACATTAACGGGAAAATATTTTAAATGCGGAAATGTTCACTGTGGCGAATTGGAAGGAACACAGTGTGTGTGTGTGTGCATGTGACGAGCGGAAAGTGTTCGTATGGGGCTGTGTTGGTCGGCTAGAGAAGACGTGCAGACCACCTGTTCCTCCAATCTGTGAATCCTCGCCAGCGAGAGTGTGAGTGCGACGTTGAACGGACACAGCACTCGGCCCACATCGCCCAGCTGTCCGACCTGGCAAGCGGGCAACACTTCTATGTCAATTTGTTTGAAAAGCAGATCACGCAGAGCACCTCGTGGGAAATTTAAGAATGCATTGTACAAAGTCTTTTTTTACACTTTTGACATATACATAAAATCATACGTGTAATGTGTTTCTATTCATGTGAAAGCATTACCATGAATCGTGAAAACAATCATAAATACATCATATACCATGGTATCAACTTTTAAGAATTTTTTTTTTTTACTTTATAACAATTATCACAGCATATCAATTATATATGTTGTGATATACACCTTTTGAACACGTTCACCTGCTTTGTAATTGCGGCCTATATATATATATTTTTTTCAAGATTTCCCGTATTGACTCTCAAAGTAAAAATCAAACCTCCTCCCTGCCCAAACAACTGTGCTCATCTCCAGCAGTAGCCAGTGGTGGAATTGACATTCTCATTTATGTGGGCCAGTCTCCATATGGGACAACCATTGTTATCTTTTGTTGGCCTCTTTGCCGATAAGGGAACACACTATGCAATACCAGATTTCTCTCACACTTGTGGAAACTAATTCTGACGATCTTGATATCATCGTAGCTGAAGATGCCGATGCTACCACACCATGGCAAACCATGCCAAGCCATACCAGACCACACTGTGGTGATACCTTGAGGGTCTTGATAAACTCTCTGCCCAGGTCCTGGTCCAGTTTGACAGCAAAGACGATGTGGAGGATGATGGTCCCCTCCACGTGCCGCAATGGAACCGTCGACACGGCAGCTACCTCCAGCTCCGTGGTACTGTCACAGAGATAAACAATTTATTTTGTTTCAGCCAGGGGAAGAGTCCAGTAATAAGAAACCAACAGATGTCAGCCAGGTGTAGAGAGAAGAGCTTCAGAGACCACAGGTGGGGATCCACATATGATTCATGATTTTAATTTCATTTCTTTTTTAACACATCACATATAGAATACCACATGCCCCTTTGCCCAGTAATTCATTCTGAGCCAGTGATTGAAATTTCACATTTATTCTTATGGTAGAGAACCATCTATTTACAGAACAACCTTTGTTTTCAGAGCACATCAATAATAATACTAATACTATGAATACCTAATCCAAGAAAACCAAATAATTTATTTGATCATTGTGGATGTTGAGACAGCATTGTGTAAACACAATTACAATGTTCCTCTTACTCCTCAGCACTCTTTTGGTTGCTGTGCAACAGGTCCTGCTCCTTGAAGAATGAAACAATCCCCTCCAGCGCCAGCTTCTTATGGCTCTGGACACAATGAAAACAGACCCATTAACTTGGTTACAAAACACTCCACACACCTCATTCAACGCGTCAGCAACAATGCGGTCTGACAGCCTATGCGTTACATGATTGAAAGGCTACCTAATGTGATTGTCCGGCTACTGTTTCATAGAGTGAGCGTACATTTGTGCAAACGTGTGCCACTGTTGTAGCTAATACTGTGTCCTGGCTGTGCTATGAACCAGGCGGCCCGAGTTCGATACCCGGCCATGGCCAACAACAGTGGCGAGTGATATCACCCCCTGACCCTCTTCGCCATCCTCCACTGACCACTGTGGTTGAGTACAATCAGACAGACCACAAAACCGACACGAGGTGGGAAGGCCCTCATCCAGTAGTTGATTGAAAAAGGGATGTAGATTATTATTACGGGCGCTGTTACTTCGTGCCTTCACGACACCGCTCATAATGCGTTCACGAGTGCGGAATAATTGCCTTGGGAGCAAGAAGGAGCAGCTGGTAAACGAGGGGAGGCAGCTCCTGCAGCTCCAGGCTGGGCAGCAGCCGCAATACCTTCTCCATGACAAACTGCAGCTCCTCCTGACTCAGCGGCACATCCCTGCACGTCACAAGATTCCCACAATCGCTTATCCCGAAGAAATCGATACATCCCACAGGGAAGGGCTGCACTGTCCATACGACACTGTTTATACAATATGGACCCATATCTTAAAAAGGTCCTTGCCTATAACATCTGGCAGTTCACCAGCAATGATTCAATCAAGACCGATTCTGCTTATGAGACACTGTTATGTCAAAATAGATCCAAAGTTTGCTTGTACTGAATTAATGCTGCTGAAATTATGCACTCCCAGAAGGTCATGGAGCTGATAGGTTTTGTAAGGTATATTACATTTTTATGAGAACCAGATATATAGATACATTTTGTGTTTATCTATTTTGTTTGAGTAATATGATCACAATGTTATCATAGCAGCACTCCCATCACATACCTAAGTAGATTCCTTCAAGCAAAGATGTGTTATTTTATTGCAAAGTGAGGGTCATGTTTGAATGCAACGCTGAGATTATTTGAAGTGACCCAGTATTACCTGAACATAGAAGTCAGGTGGATCACACACTGAGAGTCCCACCTGCAGAACATAAATGCGTGGATAAGTATCAACTCAGGATTCACAAATGAAAACAAATTGCATATCATTGAAGACATGTCTCACACTAATGGGTATGTGTCATTAAATAATCGTGCTGATGATGGAGGTGGTGGTGTTGGTGATTGTGATGGCCATGCTTGCTTGAATGGATAGATGATGAATTAATCAGATGATGATGGATTTAATTAATGACTATGATGATGTGTATATGGAAATTATATCTTCCTTACCTGCTGGAACACAATGTGTTGATGATCTGTTTTTTGTATTCCATGCCACTAAGCTGTCCTGCACAACACAAGAAAAAACAGAAATTTAATCATGAAATAAATATTTGATTATGCTTATTTACCCAGAAAAGCCTCGCTGAGTCTCAACACTATTTCTCAGGAGGGTTCTGCTAAGTTGTCAATTGCTAAGTTTACATTCATCCGTATGCTACTGTTGTTGTTTGTTAGCATGTTAACTTAAGAAATACAGCACTATTGGTTTAATCTCCATGACATTTTCAGGAAATTGAAGGCTGGGTCCCTCACTCACCATCACCATAGGTGATTTTCTCCCTGGTTCCCAGAGAAGTTAGGATGTTGGGAAGCAGATCAAGGGATCTGCCGTTCATCACGTGGCCGCTCTTTATCGAGTCCACGTACATGGAGGCCAACTTGGCTAGGCAACTTCCAGGCAAGGAATCCGTCTGTCATACACAACATGCATATATATTATTGAAAGACAAAGATCCCCTGTATAGCCTTTAACAGACTATTGGGGCAAGTACTGTTAGCGAGCAGCACAACGGCCCACGAGGGGGTGGGTGGCCACCACTGCAGCAGTCACTCCGTACTGCTCACCCCAAATCCAACTTTAATCCTCCCCAGCCACCTTTTCCTCCTCGCATGGCTTATTCCAGGCTCCTCAAGACCCACACTTCCATCGCACTGTCCCACGTCTCACAAAACCATTTCTGATTGGCTGCAACTGTATTTTTCGGGCCAGCGGTCGCACTACATCTGTCACAACAGTGCCGCTCTCACCTCCATCATGAGCAGCCCCATCATGTTGACCGCCACGTAGTTCTCCATGTCCCCAGACTCGGCCAGCTTTGCGCAGCACGTGTACGTCTTCAGCCGGCGCTCAACCCCATCACCGCTATGGCACGGGGAGCCTGGGTAGAGAGAATGGCTCGTGATTTAGAGGGGACTGCTGTTCAAGGCTGTGACAACCATAACAATGACACCTGCGGTTTCAGCGACTACCATTCTAATCGAGTTCCATGACTGCCTGTCTGGTTCTGGTCACCACCTGTCAATTAGCACAATCAGGGTTCATGATTTGATTAAAATATAGGTTGTTCTTCATCATGCTTGCACTGGCTCAGTTTTACTGACTTGTACTTTGTCTTGTGTACTGTAGTCTCTGACAAGTTACTCAAAGGTATTGTCTATCTCGTTTGTACTGCCTGTCCTGTGTAGTTTGTACAGCATGAGACTCACAATGGTCCCAATTAACGCATTGGCAAATGTTTCCATTAAGTCAGAATTTTCACCATAAGCATGGCGTTCTCTTCATCACCAACAACGGGCAAACTGTAAAAGCGTTTGTCAAGGTGTGAATTTTGGCACGGTCAATTATCTCTGGAATTCAGTGGGTAATTGTGGAGCACCATGACAGAATGACCTCTTTAAAAAAAAGACATCTCAAGCTGGAAGGGCAGATCATAACACAACTTCGGAAAGAACCCCCTCACTCCAGTCACTGTTTCCATGCTGGCGTGGCTTGCAGCCATACAAAAATCGAAGGTGTTTGCGATCGTGGCGAACTTTGCCGGGCAAATGACGTCCGTTCATCTGATAGCGAGGAGTTGATGATGATGGCTTTGACTCTCACCGAGGAAAATGGCCCTGAGCAGGGCGTTGAGGTCACCTTCGCCCCTGACTGCATGCCGCTTGATTAGTTCCTCCAGCTGCAGGGAGTCCAGAAAAGAGTTGTTCACGTCATATTATTCCAGACATAACGACAGTAATTTTAGATTTAAAGCTTTCGTGACTGCAGGGTTTCATCTTCTTGGTTCTTTCGGTAAAGTCACGTAGAAGGGAAATAATAAAATAATACACTATTTTCTAATTTTCTTGCTGTGGATGTCACACCTGATTGCTTGTGTTGCAGTCGAAACGTCGTGATAATTGTTATTGTTTTATATTTGTATTATTTTATTATTTCCCTTCTACGTGACTTTACCGAAAGAACCAATAATAACAACAGTAATATTCACATATCCAAAGAAGCTTAGCGGAGCCTCAGGAGATGTTTGGTTAATTTTTTTTAACGAACACTTTGTGGGGTTAACTTATTGGACTGCCATCTCCTGGTCACCTCGCAGCCCAGCTGCTTGGGAAGTCTCCCATACATACCTGCAAGTCATATTACGTAGTTTTTTCTCATTAGCTTACGTGTGCATTCGTATTTACTCTTTCGATACCAAGTAGAAAGAGACAGGACCACACCTCTCCATTTGGCAGCGCCTCCAGCTCCTTCTGCAGGGAGGCAGCGTCCCCCTGCTCCAACATCAGCAGCATCCTCTTGTCCATGACCCCTGACGGACACGAGCTGATGGACAAGCACCAATGGGGACAAGGGTTGAGGGGACAGGAGGTTACGGACAACAGACGAGGAGGGGCGGCAGCTGACAAGGAGCGATGGCTGAGGGCACAGCACAGCTGTCGTGAATCGTGCTCAAGTTGGTGCCCCTTGTAGTGATTGCCGTCACAGCGGTTGAGGTTGTTGCTAGTGCACAACCATTCAGCAGCTGCTGTTCGAGCCGTCTTCTTCGGTAAACCCGCTGTCGTTGAGGTGGCTGGCACGGCTCCGCGACGAGCCTGTTGTTGTTGTTGCTGCTCTCAAGAGTTGCTGCTGTCAACTCCGCAGTCACTTACCCGCGTCGCTGACGAGTCAAAGACGCCGCTCCGCTTGGTGGTGGAGTTGCTGTGGTGGTGGTGGTTGTTGTTGTTGTCGGTCACGTCGCAGTTACCTCAGTTGCCCGCTGTCGTTAAATCTGCTGTACCCCTCCCCCCGCCCGGGTCAATGTTGTTGTTGTTGTTGCTGTAGTCAATATTGTAATATTTTAAACTGCTTGTGGTTGTTGTTGTTGTGGTGGTGGTGGTTGTTGCAACTCCTCGGCCTCCACTCGCGTTTCGCTTTTCCCGCCTTCTGAGTTTCACGGCCCCTCCCCCCCCGGTGACGTCACGAGGATCGCGTGACCCGGAAGTGGCGACACTCAAAAGCGCCACCACCGCTGTTGTTGCTGCTGCGAAGTTGTTGTTGTTGTTGCTGCTTCTTGTGCTCTTCTCTCTCTTGCTTGTTGTGGTCCTCGTGATTGTTGTTGTTGCGCCTCCTTCAACTATGCTGAAGCCCAAAGCCCTCACGCAAGTGCTGAGCCAGGCGAACACGTCGGGAGTGCAGAGCACGCTGTGAGTATCAGGGCGCGCGATGTCCCCACCCCGTGGTGGCTCCATTGAGGCTGCCCCTCCAGCCCCTTAACGACGAGAATGTTCCCTCCACTTGTGTTCTCGGCAGTCTTTTCACTACAGTCTGTACCCCCCCCCCCCTCCCGACTGTTCGCCACTGCGTCTTCGTGCCAGTCTCCTCCTTGTTCCCAGACCGAGTGTTACTCTCAGCTCTTGCCCCGAACGAACGTTCCCTCCAGGCCCTTGCCTGCTCCCGATTGTCCCGACAGCGTTGTTGTTGTTGTTTCCCCCTCTTGTCCCCTCACGAGAGTCTCTTCCCTCGTTCGGTTCCCGTAGAGTGCAGCCGTGGCCACCCGGCGTCTACCGAGCCGCGCCACCATCAAAGAATGAATGTCGCCCGTGTTGTCCCGACAACTCTCAATATATCTACACACACAGACACTGCGTGTACACTTGGCTCCGTGCAGAACTCACGGCTCCTGGTCTTGTGGAGGTTGGCCACCCGTGCCATAAACATCGTTATCTCAAGGCTCACCACAGTCGGCCTTTCTGTGACAATGCCAGGCGTACATCCAGTACGACGACGACGACGATGATGATGATTATTTGTAATGATACGCGCAATATTTGCTGTGTACCATCCCGTGTCACACCCCCACCACCCCTGTCCCAGGCTTCTCAATAACGAGGGCTCCCTGCTCGCCTACTCGGGATACGGCGACACGGACGCACGGGTCACCGCCGCCATCGCCAGCAACATCTGGGCGGCGTATGAGAAAAACGGGCGGCAGGTCTTCAACGAGGACAAGCTCAAGTACATCCTCATGGACTGCATGGTGAGCACAGCGCGGGGCTCGCCACGACTGGGACGAGGAGTGGGCGGGGGGGGGGGTTAGGCGAAGTTCCAGAGGTGGGGAGAGGTCTATTATGGGGAGAGATAGTGCTGGTGTCAGGTTGGTCCGGTGTTTTAGGATCAGACATAGGGGATAGGGTCTGCTTGGCTGGTTCAATAGGACTTGAGTCTGGTTGTCTTAATTGTTAGGGATATGGTCCGGTTAACAAGTATTTCTTGAGATTCGGATGTAGCGATAGTCTGATTAACCTGTTAGGATTGGGAGTAGTCCGTGGTAAGGCTATGGCTTTGGTTAGTTTGTTAGCTCTCCAGTCTGGTTGGCTCGTTATTAATGAGTGATGTGCGGGTGTCTTGTTGTGACAGGAGGGGAAGGTGGCCATCGCGAGGGTGGCAAATCTGCTGCTGTGCATCTACGCCAAGGAGACGGTCGGCTTCGGAATCCTCAAAGCCAAGGTGCTGCCCGCCATGGTTGTGCACTCGTTTGCCCGTGTCACCTCCGAGATTCGGGGCGTCGCTTGTCTCGTTTGTCCTAGAAACATTTCAAGTTACATTTATTGATGGGTATCATGTCGCAAGATGAAATAATTACCCTTTGAAATTCTCGCAGAAGGCGGTTTAACATTACCCCACGTTAGACAACAACCTCCGTAAATAGATGTTACAGGATGGCTTTTGAGATCGCTTAAATTCCTTTGATCCATTTTGGAAACAATTTCTGACACTGCCTCAGGGCTTTCAACGGCGGCGATGAGCAGACACTTTTAACTGCTGGTGCGTCCATGTGCGCGGGACCCTGACCCCACGATGCGTTTCTCTGTCCCCACGATGCGTTTCTCTGTCCCCACTCCCTGACAGGCCCAGGCCCTCGTGGAGTACCTGGAAGAGCCGCTCATGCAGGTAGCCGCATCGTAAATCTTGACCGCGCAACCCCCCTCGCCGGGGTCGGGTGGGGTCGAGGGCGTAGGGGCGGCACCAGCTCCATCTCTGCTTCATCACCAACCCCCAGAACCTGCTACAGGTCATAGCACCTGGAGCCTGTGGAATTCCGTGTATGTACAAGATAGGCATGTAACGGGGATTCGCAACCTCGCTTAGTGGTTCGACGCACACGGCACGAATCGGTTTGACGCACAAGCCACGAATCGGGGTAATGATTAAATTTACAAGTAATTTCTTTTTCATGTTTTTACTTTTTTCATTTACGTTTTTCAATTTCTCTTACTTGTACAGTTTTTGCTGCTCCCTTAGTTTAAATGTAAAATAACCATATAAATATAAATAGTCCAGAGCATAAATAGCTCAGAGCATGTCATGCACACACGATTTGACAACTGCACTGCGAGTGTCGGAATCTTTTATAATCAAGCGATGCACTCGTTACGTTTCCATAAAAAAACAATGGTGACGTTACTTGGCCGATTTTTGACCAGTCTTGCAGTGGTGTAAATACATAATCAACGATTTTTGGGTTTAGATCGCGTTATTTATAAATGTGTCGTAACCCTCCACCACCCGACACGGCCAATCAGTAAAAAAAGTGTCACGTTGACAAAAGACAAATAGTTCACTGCTTTAGCCCACCGGTGTGTTGAAGCGTGAAACCACAACATTTACAATTTGAGTACGACGTTTCGCTGGTAATTGCATCCAGCATCATCGGGCAATTCTGGTAATTGCATCCAGCATCATCGGGCAATTCTGGCGAATTGCCCGATGATGCTGGATGCAATTACCAGCGAAACGTCGTACTCAAATTGTAAATGTTGTGGTTTCACGCTTCAACACACCGGTGGGCTAAAGCAGTGAACTATTTGTCTTTTGTCAACGTGACACTTTTTTTACTGATTGGCCGTGTCGGGTGGTGGAGGGTTACGACACATTTATAAATAACGCGATCTAAACCCAAAAATCGTTGATTATGAACAATATTGGTCGCGAAAGCCTACGTGTTAAACGGTGTAAATACAGTCCGAGACAAAATATACCTTGGCTCACAGAAATATCGGTAAACATTAATTTGAACTCAATTATTACGTGATGCTACTGCGTAGGCAGTGGTGCGCAAAATATAACAAAAAATCTTGCACATTCGTCAATAACACCGTGACCTTAAAGGAAAAATAAATATCATTCGCGATGTTACTGTCAATGGCCCTGCTTCATCGAACATATTTAAGGCCGCGGTGTTATTTACGGATGTGTTGAGTTTTCTAGGTGTTTGGAACCCAGGTGAGCGTGCCACTGAAACACAATCTCGTTTGCAACGGAGACCTGCAGAACAAACAGAAGCATTAACATGTCGAGTGCAATGTATTCAGTGCTGAAAACGTAGTGGGCTTTTGTTGTGCTGCTCTGTAGAAAGCCAATTGTGTGGTTATGGGAAATTGTTGCGAGCGAGCGGTTATGATGATGGTGGCGAGTCGTTTTCGGTCTGTACTTTATTACGGAGGCGGACCGACATGTTCCGTATTCATGTTCACATTGTGAGCAATGTGTATTGTTTTGCCTTTCATTATTATGCTGCGTTTGTTGAATAAATTAAAATCAGTCATCTGGTTTACGCCTCGCCTTTGTTGGGAAACGATTTAGAATCTTTCTCAGACATTGTTGATACGTATTCTACCGTGTTACTAGGCACACGTCGACTCCAGGATGCGATTGTCGTCACAGCGAGATGACGAGGAGGAGGAGGGGATTGACGGAGCGAGGGGGGCAGCTTTATGGGGGGCACTGGGCGGAGTCATTTGGAGTAGAGAAGGGGGGGGGGAGATTTGGGACGGAGCGCGCAGACAGCGGCTCACAGTGGGAGGCAGACGAGAGAAGAAGCTGGCTACGGAGGAATCGGTAAAGAGAAGACGAACTGGGATTTAAAACAGATTTACCACCCCTTCGCCGCCTCTGTGTGTGTCCGTCCACTCTGAGCTCGAAGAAAGCGGTGAAGCCAGAAAAATCGTAGAATATGTGACGAGCACACGCTGCAAGGAAGAGGAGCGAAGGAGGGAAGGAATACATCTGGGCTCGAATAAACACGAGCAGAGAGGGTGGTTGCGTTTGAGTGAGCAAGACATGAGTGGAGATGAGACCCTGAGCTTGGAGTAATTGAAGCGAAGTGGTCAACGCTGCACTGGGGAGGGGAGGCTGCACTCGCTGCTCGGGGCTGAGCAATGACGACGGCGATGACGATGATGATGAGGCTCCGCAGCGGCAGCAGCAGCAGCAGCCTCGCCCTGGTGCCGTGCACCGTGAGGCTCCCGGACGGCTCCGAGATCACCTGCCAGGTGCAGGTGAGGCGAGGCCACGCCTGCATGGCGCGCACGTGCGTGAGTGTCTGTGGGCAACACGACACACAACGTGGCTTTGTGATGTCTAAATGTCGCTGTACAGAATACGGGGGCATGTTGACGGATAGAAATAGGCAGTCAATCCGAGGCAGAGGGAAAACATGAAGGTCTTGAGTGTGGACTTGAACAAGGGTATGTAGTCTGCATGGATGGCAGGGAGATGAGAATGAGCGAACGATGGCTCGGGGCTTCGATAGAAAGCCGTGGTTGCTGGAGTGGAGAGAGTGGTGGGGAGGAGAGTGAGGTGAGAGGGTCGAGGTAGGCAGGGATGAGTCGCTGTATGATAACACTCATTCCTAGTGTGTGTATCCCTCTGTTAACGTGGGTGCGTGTGTATGTACTGTGCATTTGCATCTATACGCACGTTTATGTGTACCATCAGCTGCAAGTGATATATCAACCAGGTACTGTTTCACCCCTAGGTAGACTCAGCCTTAAAATTAGTATCTCTGGGGAGACAAAGGCGGCCGGGCGTGGTGCTGACTAACCACCGTGTCGCGGGCCATGCTTTCTATCAGCACTTACAAGGTCGCACTCGTCACACACGAAGCACTTGCCACGTGAAC
This sequence comes from Lampetra fluviatilis, assembly GCF_964198595.1. NCBI lineage: Eukaryota > Metazoa > Chordata > Hyperoartia > Petromyzontiformes > Petromyzontidae > Lampetra > Lampetra fluviatilis. Next base: position 34,029,268 of record NC_136277.1, read on the forward strand.
CACAAGACCTCGCTCATCTCTTGAAGGAGCAAAAACCATCACGCAAACTCCGGCGGTCGTCCTCGCAGCAGCAGCGGCTTTTCGCTCAGCCATCGAACAAAGACGGCCACTGCATCGCGCGCTTTCAGATGCGCTTCTGTGGGCGTCTGGAAAACTTTGCCATTGGGAGCTATGCACTTTTAAATCGTCGATTGAAAACTCATTTTATTAGAACTGCTCTTTGTCTTTATAGTTTGCTGTCCTTTCCCCGCACCTCCGATTAGCACGGTGGGCTATGCATGCTGCGAAATAAGTTCAAAATGCATATACACCCTTGCCCAAATAGCCCGTGTTATCTGTACGGGGGACCTTTATCTTTGTGCAATGCGCGCAGGCCGGCGGCACGGCTCGCGCGCTGCTGCTGCGCGTGTGCGAGCGCCTCGGACTGGCGGAGAATCCGTGCCTCGGGCTGCGACACGTGGACTCGGACAAGCAACGGGTGCCGGCTCCTCCTCTCGCTCACACTCCTGCCCACGTGGGGTCCCGTGTGGGGGTCCCGTGTGTGTCGCGCAAGGCCGTAGCAATGGAGTCAATATTGGGGGGGACCAAATATTCCAGGGAGTCCGCGGGTCCCCCCCACCCCCCAGAAAAAAAATATAATTTTGAAAACTAATTTCCAACCATTTCCTGTATAAAATGTAAAAAAATTCACTAACACATAGAATGGACTTTTTATTTATTTTGTACAATAATGTCTAATAGTGTATTGTATTACGTTGCTCTGTTTTTTCTCTTTTACCTTTTCTTGTTTCATTGTATGTAATGGCAGATATTAAGCATTAATAAAGTACAATCATAACCACAATCATATAAACATAAATATATTTTATAGCAATATATTGGGGGGGACATTTTGAACATATTTGAATATAATATATTATCATTACGGCCCTGGTGTCGGGCGTCTATGTGTGTCGCGCGCGCGCGTGCGTGTGTGAACCTTGTGTGCACGCTAAGAGCACGTGCCCCAACAGCGTGTTAAGGCGAAACGGCGGAAAATTTGTCTTTGATATTTGAAAATTGTGTATTCTGTGTGTGTCCCGTGTGTGTGTGTCCTGTGTGTGTTTGTGTCCTGTATGTAGCATGTCTGTGTCACGTGTGGCCTGCGTGTGTGTTCTGTGTGTTCCGCGTGTGTGTCTATGTATGTATGTGATGTGTGTCCTCTGTTAAGTATGTCCGTTGTGTGTTCTGTGTGCTATGCGTGTCCCGTATTCCCCCTGTATCTTCCTTCTGTGTCGTGTCCTTTCTAATCTACGTATCATGTTGTCTTGTGTGTGTTGTGTGTGTTCTCTGTGTGTTTAGCACTGGCTGGACCTCGCTAAATCCGTGGCAAAACAGATCACGAGTGAGTGGCGTTTCCCCCTCTCTCGCTCTCCCACTCACGGACTTCGCCCCCCCCCCCCTATTCCACGGTGGTGTGAGTGAGGGTCGAGCAGCGAGCGGTGGGGGTGGTGGTGGGGGTGGTGGTGGTGGTGAGGATGGAGGGTGACAGGGTGCCTTTGTTAAATTGTCGCTCGCCTGTCGGAGCGAGTTCGTCAGCGCGAATTCTCTGCCAGTCTGACATTGATCTGTCACCCCCCCCCCCCACTTCACAATCAGACAATAACATTTCCTGAAAATGAAGCTTATGGAATAGGCGACATTTCAGGCAATGTCCCTTCTTCACAGCGGATAGGGCGGCCTCTCTATGTGCAGTGAAGGGCCTTTTAAGGCCGTGCTTTTGACGAGTGTGTTGAGGGGTTTGTGTTGTTGTTGTTGTTGCGTGTGATTGTGCACCGCTGCCAACGTAGAGTCACCAACACAAATGTTTCTGTCAAAGTCATTCAAACCATCTCGCCGCGGTTCCGCAGGAGCAGCTGTGTGCAAGCGATGGAAATTTCACGTTGAAATGAGACGAGCACTTTAGATTGCCAACAATGTATCATATTGATATATACTATATATTTTTGGTTTTAATACTGCGTTTAACCGACCAGCATTTGCTTTGTTTAACAAGGCTGCTGATGAGCGCATTGAATGCTGAAACTGGTCCATATTAGCCAAGAAAGTTCATATAGTCACGAACTAAAATATTGTATTTGATTTGATTTAGAGAGACGGCAGAAAGTCTGTTTATATTCAAGGTCCATAATGTGCCCCAGCATAATGAATTTTGTTGATGATGATAATAATGATGCTTATGCTCGAGATATTAAAAGAAATGGGCGCACATTCACAATGCACATATAGAATAACTGACGTTTAAGTACATACGAGTGTAACGTATGCGTCACGATGCACATGCACTAGACCATACATTAGCTACAGATAAGGCACGCGCGTCAATGAATGTTAATGTCAAGACGTGAACACACACAGCGACGGAAATACACACGGAGAAAACACACGGACCCACACATACAAAGACCACCCGTGTCCAGCCTCAACAGACCGTTGGGGCGAGTACTGTGAAGGCCGGCACGGTAGGCGAGGCGTTGGGTGGCCAGCACCCCGCCCGGCCGCCTTTGTCTCCCCGCACCAGACACACACGCGCAGACACACACGCACGCAAAGTCTCCTTGTCGCGGGGAGGGCGTCCCGGGACCCCGGGCGAGCGCGTCTGGGGCCCTGACAGCGATGGTCATCGTTATAATGACTTAGTCTTCCCCGCCCACACAAGCACACACACACACGCGCATCGATACAGAGACAAAGATCCCCCGTATAGCCTTTGACTCTTCGGGGTTAAGTGCTGTTGGCGAGTTACGCCGATGAAGGCTGGAACGCCACACGAGGGGGTGGGGAGACAGAACCACGCCCGAACGCCTTTGTCTCTCCGCAACAGACGCACGCACGCGGATCACACGCCAACTCCACATTCCTATGGCGAGAAGCACTCTGACTCTCAAAATGATGGTAATACAAAACAGCTTAGTATTGAATTCGCCAAAAATGTACGTTGAACTTCTTTCGCACCGTACGTAGCCAACTGTGCTAATCGTAACAACTTAAAATACTTAACGCATCGATAATTAGTGCCAATGTGAAGTGTTCGCGGTTGTGCTGCTGTGCGGCTCTCCGATGTGTTTTTTCTAGGGTCTTATCGCGCTTCGTCCGGCACCATGTCCGACGTTTCGCTGCACACGCTGCAGAGCGTCACGTTCTCCCCACGCGCTGGGAGTTGCAATCCTTAAGAATCTCCCAGCATGAAGAGCGATGCGTCGAAACCTCGCGGCAACCCCAAGTAGACTCTGGCGGATAATCCTTGCAAGTGGGGGATGTGTCGAGTCGACTCCAATGGACGTGTGACCCTTGTTGGGGCCGTGCTGTGTAAAATATCTTTATAGCTCATCGGATTCCTCCAGTGCAAATCAATATTCTGATTGTGTGTGTGTGTGCGCGAGCAGCTGAACCTCCGTACCGCGTGTGCTTCCGAGTCCGGGTTTACCCGAGTCAGCCGGCGCAGATCCTGGACCGAGGAGTCCGGTAGGAGCCAAATCGCTCTTCCCACTCACGCGTGCCATTCAACTGGCGACTATTTAAAATGATGTACATTCGTAATCATCAACACTGGACATCTGTGTCAAAAAGCTGTTAAATTGATATCCGTCGTGGCCACGTGCAGACGATTGTAAGCGCCTGTGGGTTTATTGACGTGTGAATTGACGATGTGTTTAAGTGCTCTGCAGCTGATTTGCGGACGCGTGTCCACGGCTTGTGGGTGTCTCGCGGCGCAGGAACTTCGTGTACCTGCAGCTGAAGCGCGACATCTCGCACGCGAGGCTGCAGTGCCCGCGCGCCGACGCCGCGTGGCTCTCGGCGTGTGCTCTCCAGGGTACACACACACACGCGCGTGTACACCCAGTTATATAGGGACATACGTAGAGTTACAAAGACAAAGATTTTCCCGTATAGCCTTTAACAGACTGTTGGGGCAAGAGCCCCTATGAAGGTTGGGGACGGCACGCGGGGGGGTGGTGTGGCCAGAACCACGCCCGGCCGCCTTTGTCTCCCCAGCGGCGATGTTTTAACATATCGCACCAGGTGCTCATTTGAGGCTGAGTCGACCTATAGGGAGGCCTAGGACCGATTCAAATATCCGCCACTGTTATTAGTCGTGAGCGGGAATCGAACTCGGGTAGCCAGGTTTGTAGCGCTCTGTGCTAACCACTGCGCCACCGCTCCCCATACATACAGTACAGTATATACACATACACAGAGTCATAGAGACTTACGCGCATACATAGATGTATACAGCCACGCGTGCCTTGCAGGTTCACACGCACACTGGTCGTGTCACGTTTGCCTTGCCACGTTCCACCTGGCACACGTGCCTCCTCGCCGCGTGGCACGGGTGTACCCCCACATGCCACCTGTGCCCTGTGTGTCCTGCCACGTGCCATAGCCCCCACGAGAGTGTTCCATCGCATACGCCACTTTGCCACGGGCCACTTGCCACGCGTTGTCCTGCCACGTGCCGTCTTTCCACAGCCGAGCTGGGCGACTCCAGCCCCGCGGAGCACGGCGAGGACTACGTCAGCCGGCACTGGTTCCTGCCACGACGCTCGGAGCGCACCGAGAGACTCGTCGCTACCCTGCACACAGACCGACTCCGGTACCTGGAGCCCTCCCTGCTCCCCACAGCCGGCTCCAGCTCCTCTCGGATAGGGGGGTGGGGGAGGGAGGGAGGTGGGGAGGAACACATGTTTTTTGATCCATATGTTAGTTTGTTTGGTCAGGACACGTGGTGGCTTTGTGTCAAAATTATTTTCATTACCCCTCCAACACCTGACACGATTGTCACGTTCACAAACTTTATTGACCTCGCGAGCCTCCGAATGTGAGCCACCAGGCTCTGAAGCGCAAGGCGCCTGGTCGGGTAGAATAATCGAGCGTCAACATCGCAATGAAGTCGCTGGCCGTGTCTGGCCCGCGAGTCTCGGGGTCCCCGCCTTTAGAGTACCACTCGAGTAGAGCGTGCGATGACCACCGAGTAGCACGACAGACTGGAGCACACGGACTCGCTGCAGAGTGCGGTGAACACCCACGTCGTCTGCACGCTGCGCCACTGGACTGAACCTCATCGGCAAAGAGCCTCTTGGGAACGCACCACGACTCTCTGACAGACCTGGTCTTCACCTGAGGACGGCTGCTTGCGTTGTGGCCGAAACGTCGTGAGAATAATTTTATTATGCTTTATTTTTATTATTTTATTATTTCCCTTCTACGTGACTTTACCGAAAGAGCCAAGAAGATTGATCCCTCCAGTCACGAAAGCTTTAAATCGAAATCTCTGTGGGTTGCCAAATCTCATCGGGCCAGACCGAGGCATCTTTAGGATTCTCGTGATTGTTTTTCTTCCAGTAAAGTCCGCGTCTCAGAGAGGCGGCGTCGAGACCAGAGTGCAGCATACATCTAAATATATCCGTATGGTAAAATAAAATAAAATTTGCTAAGGGGTCCTGGGGGTTCCTTGTTGGAGGGAGATGAGGATTCAGGGGGTTGGGGGTGGGGGGAGGTGCCCCCCTCGCCCCCACCCCTGCCGTGGCCCCACGGCGCTGCTGTCAGGATGGAGGGGAGAGGGGCGAGAAGAAGCGAAGCTGCTGTAGCGACAGCGGCCTCCAGGCGCCAACCCCTGTCCCGCCGCGTCTCATGTCTGCGCGTCTCCTCCGTCCGTGGCCTCTGTGTCTCGGTGTGTCCTGTCTCTGTGTTTCATATCTCCGTGTCCCCTTGTCGCTGTGTCTCCCTCTCTCTTTCTGTCTCCAGTGTCTACCTGTTTCCTCCCCCTCCGTGTCCCATGTCTCCGTACCCCCACTTTTCATCCGTGTCTCACCCATCCCATTCAGTCAACCCACAGCACCTGGGCACGTCCCTTTGACCTCCTCGCGAGACTTTGACACTTCACGGGGCATGGATGTGCACCTAGCCTGGCATCAGCGCTGTGGTGGCGTCACCGCCACTGGCGACTGTTGTTGTTATCTATATGTGCGCATGGGGCTGTGCGTGTGTGTGCACGCCAGTGACGACTATCTGCACCGATTCTGGACCTACCCGAAGTCGACTGGGCCTCAAATGAGTACCCGGTGCGATGTGTAAACGTCGCCACTGGGGAGACAAAGGCGGCCGGGCGCGCTGCTGGTCACACCACCACCTCGTGTGCCCTGGTGGCTTTCATAAGTGCTCGCTAACAGCACTTGCCCCTCCAGTCTGTTGAAGGCTACGCGGGGTATCTTTGTCTTTTTGTGCGCGTGTTTGCTGTGCACTTAGGACTCCAATCACTCGCACTTGAGTGCGACCACTCGTGATTTGCCGGGGGGCAATTAGGAGGTAAGGGGGGGGGCTTTAGGTGACCCCCCCCCACAACATTGCCTGTATATATGAAATGTGAAGAAACAAAGAGACACTCCACTATTTAGCCTTGTAGACCGTAGTGCCGCTTACCGCTGTTAGCGAGCACCTATCAAGGATGCGCTACGGGGTTTGTCGTGATGTTGTTTACCCAGCCGAGACGTGAAGATGTTGACACCACACCCCACTTCCACGTTGACAGCCACGTGCTACACACATGACCACCCTCTGCTGTCAGGGCGGGGATCTAACCCCGGTGGGCAGCCTTGCAGGCCGCGGCGGTGAGATGACCACTGCACCGCTGCCCCCCCCCCCGCCCGAACCCGTTACCCCTTCCCCCGCTCCCCCCCCCCCAGATAATCATGCACGTGGAAATAATGAATCAAATACGAGTCCTCCAATGCGCGTTAATTAGTCTTGACGCTCGCTAGCCGAGGGGCAACGGTCATCGCCTTCGCATCTCATTCCCGGGCCGAGAGCACGCTCCAACTTCTGTGGGGTTCATTGGGGGGGGGGGGGCAGAGGGGGGCAGGGGGGGCTGTCTCCCCCGCCCCCCCCCCCCATATCCCAGTGGGGGGGAGGGGGGGTGCTCTCTCAGCGATGAGGAGATGACCCTGGGGAGATCTGCTGGACTGGTTGTTGAAGAGGAGGAGATGGAGTAGGGGCAGGGGGGGGGAGAGATGCTGATGGAATTGGGGTGTACAGCCCCCCCCCCCCCGGCTAACAATGTCTCCGTCTCTGCCCCTCGGGGCGTTGCTTTGTTCGGATGACAAAAGGGGGTAATAATTAAATAAACACGCGAGGCTTCGTTCGGACGCGGTTTAAGTGCGCCTTGTTATACAAGTGAATGTGTCCGCTACGGTGGATACAGACCACGGGAGATGTCGCGCAGAGGGGAAGAAGCGGGGTGGGGGGGGCAGCAGCCTGTACGTTTGTGGGCTCGTGTTCAAATCCCTGCTCAGACTCGACTCAGCCCCACCAGCATCACCATCGTCATTGACTCAGGAACGCATGCGTGCTTGGTGTGACGTGTCAACATAACCGCGGGAGAGACAAAGGCGGCCGGGCGGTGCGCTAATCGCATCGTTGCATCGTGTGTCGTGTTGACCTTCGTTATGTGCTCGCTAACAGCCCTTGCCCCAACAGTCGGTAGGCTATAGGGGGGGGGAGCTTTGTCTTTGTGATGAGCCCTGACCACGTGCGGTCCGCTCTCCCCCGCAGGGGACAGGGCGCGGAGGAGGCCGAGTGGAACTTCCTGCGGAGGGCCGCGGGGCTCAGCACCTACGGCGTGGACCCGCACCCGTGCAAAGTGAGCAGGCTCTTATCCAGCAGTGGAGAGACCACGGCCGATTACAATGACGGTGGTTCCAAGGGGGCGATTCTACACAACCCGTGTTCTGTTTTCAGGCAAATCAGAGCTCTTCCGCGTCGCATGGGACGTTCTTAGCAATCATCAGGCGCGTGTAGCGCGTAACGACTGATGGGAACTGGGTGCAGTTTCAGGTGAACCGGGCACGGGTTCAAGTTTCAAGGTGATTTTTTTTTTACCGGGAGAGAACTTCAAGAGACCAGCATCCGAGTCTCGTTTGGGTCACCGAAATGTCAAAAGCAGAACAAATAAAGTGCAGCAATGAAGCGATTAGAAGTCAGCTCAAAAAGCAGCCGTGTCACACGAGAAATAAAAAAATACAGTATTGCACAAACGTATATCAATGTAACGTATAATCCCTGTCGCACATATCGGCCCGAATCTATAATTAAGTTACATAAACATGAAACACAAAGAATGCAATCATGCAAATGTATGAACACATTATTTGGTGGCGCTGCTACATGCGGAAACAACTCAACACGCTCGTCAACAGGCGACGTTTGGGGCAGTGTCCCCTCTTCAGAGCCCACGTGCCTCTATGTAGACGGGTGTCCCTCGTCGGCGCGTGCGCAGGACGAGTCCGGGGAGCGGGTCTTCCTCGCCTTCACTCCCGCGGGCTTCGTCGTCTTCCAGGGCGGGAAGAAAGTCGTCCTCCTACCCTGGTCAGCGACTCTCCTCTTGAAGTCGACCTTGATAACTGTCCACCTCGACTCCTCCTCATCCTCTTTATACGTCATCATCACCATCATCATCCTAGCCATCACTCTTTCTCATCACGATCCTTCCTTCACCCGCGTCGTCACCATATCTACTCATCGTCATAAGCACATTGTATCCTCCCCATCACCACCATCCTTCCTCCTCCACATCATCAACACCACCATCCTTCCTCCTCCACATCATCAACACCATCCTTCCTCCTCCTCCACATCATCACCACCATCCTTCCTCCTCCACATCATCAACACCATCCTTGATCCTCCTCCGCCTCATCGTCAGCATCATCACAATCCCTCCTTCTCTGCCCGGCGCTTCTGTGGCTGGTGTCGCGCCGAGACGGATGTGTTCTCTGCTCCTGTGCTCCCCTCGCAGGGCGGACGTGCTGAAGTTTCGAGTGGAGGAGTGGAGACTCTCGGTGTACGGGATTCAGAAGGAGGTGTGTGAGTGAGTGTGTATACAAGTATCGTATCATAGGTGCTGGCTAGCAGCACTTGCCCCAACAGTTTGTCAAGGCTATACAGGGGGATCTTTGTCTTTGTGTGTAAGTGGTGAGCGATAGTGTGGCGGTGAGCACGTTGCGCTCCTAACTCAGGGACACGAGTTCGATTCCCGCTCATATCCAACATCAGTGACGAAGATTTGAACCGGTCTTTGGCCTCTCTTAGGTCGACTCGGACTTAAATGAGTACCTTTGTCATTTCCCATGTGACATTCCCCGTTCTCTTGAATGAGATTCTGACTGGGTTCGTCTGCCATCTGGCGGCCATGCTCGGTATCGCTGCTAGGATCCCAAGTGAATGACGGATTATTTGACTCCCTCGGTAGGAATGCCCCATAGACTCCCCATTCATATCAATGCGGATTCCTGCGAATCCCGTGCCAAGTCTCAGGACCAACAACACACTGGCGATTCCACGGTTCCAGGAATCGCTTAGGAATTCGCATCGTGATTCTTGAGAATTTGCTCAACGCTACATTGTTGATGCAACCAGGTGAGAATTACAGAGACCAGGCTCTGTCTCATTTGTTCAAGAGGGCTCTGGGTCACCACAATGGCAAAAGCAATAGTGTACCATCAAAGGTACTGTAATGAAGAAAATATAAATAAGAGTAAAAACAATTACGTTTCAGCAGAAATCGAAAAGAGCGCACCAACATAATTTACATTAAGACCCCGCGGATGAGATTCACATTTCCAGTAGCAAAGGTTTTCTTCGACAAATTACTTTAAAAACACTAATTAAACGTAAGTTACAGAAATACACGTGTGTGTGTGTCTGTGTGCATATATGGGCGTCAATTAATAACACCTGGGTCTGTCCTGTGACCACCTGCCAGCAGCGATCCATCCGCACTTCACGTGATATAGTCAAGGTGCACCTAGCTTGGCACAAGCGCCGTGGTGGCATCAACGAATCGCGGCTGCCTTTGCCTTTTGTTAATACGTGCACGGTTTATGACGGAATGCGCTCTGAAGCCTGCGAACTGAGTTCGATTCCCAGGCCGGGTTACCGTCTGTGGCGAGTGTGCCCTGAAGCGTTGCGTGGGTGCGCGTTTGTGCCCGCGGCAGAAGAAAGTGCTGCTCGAGTACCAGGCGGAGACTCCGCAGGCGGCCGGGCACACGTGGCAGTGCGCGACTCACAGCCAGCGCTTCTACAGGTGAGGCTCACACAGGTGAGAGTGACACAGGTGAAACTCACACAGGTGACACTCACACAGGTGACACTCACACAGGTGAGAGTCACACAGGTGAGAGTGACACAGGTGAGAGTCACACAGGTGAAACTCACACAGATGAAACTCACACAGGTGACACTCACACAGGTGGCACTCACACAGGTGACACTCACACAGGTGACACTCACACAGGTGAAACTCACGCAGGTGAAACTCACACAGGTGAGAGTGACACAGGTGACACTCACACAGGTGACACTCACACAGGTGAAACTCACACAGGTGACACTCACACAGGTGACACTCACACAGGTGAGACTCACACAGGTGACACTCACACAGTGAAACTCACACAGGTGACACTCACACAGGTGACACTCACACAGGTGAGACTCACACAGGTGACACTCACACAGGTGAGACTCACACAGGTGACACTCACACAGTGAAACTCACACAGGTGAAACTCACACAGGTGAAACTCACACAGGCCTGGCTCACACAGGCGTGGCTCATTATGAAAACCCCACTCGCTAATTGATTGACGTGCGCCCGTGCCGCGCAGGTACGAGGCCGCGAGGGAGATGACGTCGGGACGGCGACTTCTCTTCTTCTGGAAGAGCCGAGGACGCCACAGGTGAGTCCGCTACTGCTCCACGTCTCCGTGTTTCGACTTTCCTCCTCAACAAGGAGACCTGACCAAGTGGTGACAATTCGAGATTTCTATGGCGAGCTCCAAGATGATACATAGAGCTGAGATACAAGATTGAAGTCAAATATCACATTGTCTCGCTGCTCGCAGAAGCATGGCAATGGTACATCACTTGGTGCTGTTGTTGGAAATTACACATTACTATGCCAGGGACCAGTCGTTCAGATACAACCACCAAGTTTAATTTGTTTCACCGAGTTCAGGATGAGTCTCATTTGCAAAAGCGATCTGCGTCACCAAAACTGACAAAAGTGAAACAAAGAAAGTTACAGCGATGAGGGTGAATAGAAATCGGCGCAAAAACAAAACCCCGTCGTCACGTGAGTGATCGAAAAACTTTCACAAACAAAAAACAACGTTAACCAATACATTGCCAGCAGCGTAAGTCGTCTGAGCGAGATTAGTCTGAGCACAACTACAACGTCAAGTTACGGAAACGTGAAACGAATGTAAGATGACCATTGCCCTGCAGTGCAAACGGACGGTCGCCGTTGCCGTTGCAGGGCCGGCATGGACAGCAGTCAGAGCTGCCAGGCCTTCCCACGCCCGGGGCGCCCCGAGGCACCGCCTCCGGTGCCCAACAGCGTCTCCCTGCAGAGCGCCCTGCACCTGGGCGCCCTGCGGCTGCGGCCTGCGGCGTCCGCCGATGGCCTCGACCCCAGCGATGTCCTCGACCCCAGCGACGCGGCCGACGCCGGCGACACCGACGACACCGACGACACCGACATGAGCGGTCCAGCTGGTGCCACCCATACGGCCGGTGCCACCGACTCCGCCGACGCCGCTGGCACGGCTGAGCGTGGTGACGCCGACTCGAGCGTCATCGGCGTGGCCAGCTCCACCGACACCGACGTCCTGATCAGGTGTCCAGCACTCTTGTTCACTGTCGTTGTTGTTGTTGTTGTCGTTGTTGTCCATCTCTTATTTTACACCCTCCCGTGTCACGTAAACATATGTGTCCGCTGTCCACCCTTCGTCCGGTATTGTCCCATTCAGCGTCCAACCGTGTCATGCGTCCACCCACGGTTCGCGTCCGCCCTGGTATTTTGTTCACCCTCCTTTGTTAGCAAGCTGCCCATCCTCGTTCAACACCCACCCGGGTTCCATCTCCACCCGGGATTAGCTTCCACCGGTGTTGATCGTCCACCGGTGTTGATCGTCCACCCAGCGCGCTGACAGCCCCGCCACCTGCTGTGACCCCGCGCGACCTCCGGGGGAGGGGGGGGGTCCCCTCTCTGCTGTTGCTGCTGCTCGACAAGGGAGGGTAGCTCGGCGCGTCGCCCTCGTGGCTTTAGTTACTCGCGGCGCCGCCGCCGCCACTGCGCCACCGACTCGGAGTTCAGGTCGCTAATCCGCGAGCGACGTTTCACGTCTTGTTTCGTCTTTGTGGTGCCGGTGTTGGCTGAAAGAAAGTTTTCAACGGTTTATTTTAACATTCAAAAAGCATTCTGCCGATATCCGTTGCCAAGTGTTTGCCAATTTGGCAGTTTTCTACGGCGAAAATTGTGAGAAAACAGGTTTACACCTTGGTGCCGTTCGTGGTTGAGGTGGTGGTGGCGGTGGTGGACAGAGAGTGGTGGTAGAAAGTTGTCTTCAACACATTCCCTGAGCGTGACCCTTGAACCAATAAGCACGGAGAAGCGGGCAACGTTGGGCAGCGCCACACCACGGCGGCGTGACGATAACTTCCTTGAAGAGAGGCCAGGAACCTGAGATTTATAACCCAGATTTAGAGCTGCGATTTGTAACACAGATGAAAGGAGGGGGGGGGGGAGTTTCAAAGTGCGACTCTGTATCACTCAGCGACGCGGCTCATTCCTTGTCGCTGGGACACCGCCAATCGCGCTACGCCACTGCGAGCGTGGATGAGTGACACTCATTGTCGATCAGCCATGATCAGTGCACCGCTGGTTGAGCATCAATAACCTGAAGAATCATCAGGTGGAGAGGTGTCCAGTCCAGTCCAACACGGTGGCTCCCCGCGGAGGTCCCCGCTGGGGGAAGGAACCCCAGAGGGGGTAGAGGGGCTGCGGGGGTAAGGGGACCGTACCCTCCCCAGGGCCCATGGGGACAGTGCGCGCTCGTAGCGCCGCTATTTGCAAGCGGCGCGCTATTTATGGCCGGGCGGCGATGCCTGGCAGATTCCGCGCCGCCGTCGGCCAACCAACCCCTTCCAGCGGCGGCATTTGTCTCCCAAGCCCGACCCTGCTGATGGGACCCCGAGGGTCGAAACCCGCGCCGTGTAATGCTCCTTTAAGCACACGCGGTCGTGTGCTTAAGGGAGCGGAAAGCCCGCAGGCCGACGGACTCGAACCAGAGTTGTTGTACTTATAGTCGTGGTGGGATGGGGGGAGGGGGGACACTCTCTGCTTGTATTTGCTCTTGGAGCGGAAAGTCGACTTGGTTCTGTGTCACCAGGTGGGGACTCGAGACAGCCAAGGATGAGTCTCGTTTGTAAGCGTGACCGGGGCATCAGTCTGCCAGTAGGAATGGGGTGGGCGGCGATAATTTGGCCTACTCTTTGACACTGGTGAGACGTCTTAGAAGAATACCCACATTTTACCCCACCACCACCACCACAACCACATGCGACCTACCTCCCGATCGACTTTGCCTGTGGTGTAGCCATTTTTACTGCCGGGTGGACAGATAATGGAGCGGTGTGGGGGGGGGGGGGGGATTTAATTATTATTTTAAAATGCCAATTATTTCAACTGCCGCGGCGAGAGATCGGATCAGCAACCGCTCTCTCTCTCTCTCGCCTGGACAGACGTTCTTCTAAAGTCGCCGAGAGTGGCGCTGGACAATTGAGCCACGTGTTTATGAATCGTGAGTAAACCGACGTGAGAGCTCCTCCAATGGATGCGAGGCATGGGCGCGAAATCTGCAGAGACTCGCCAGGTTTGCCACTCACTTCGTCAAAAATGCGTCGCCAGACCCAGAGATGAAACGCGCTCACTTGCCAACACCCGCACGGCGGGGTTTGGCGGTGGTGGTGGTGATGATGGTGGTGGTGGTAAAACGAGGAGGAGGAGGGGGGGGATTGGAGAAAGGGGAGCCGGTGACGGCGAGGGGGGTAGGGCGCGGTGTGGGGGGCTGCGTGGGAGAGGGGAGTGGAGGCGTGCGCAGTTGTCCTCTCGCTCGGACAATTCGTCAACTCTCAGCCGGGGTTCGCGCCAGTGAGGGGATACACGCGGAGGGGATACGAGTCAAGGTGACACGAGGAAAGGGGATATGAGTCGAGGGAATACGAGGCAATAGGAGACGAGGCGAGGGGACACGCAGTGAGGTGTGTACCCCCTGACTTCCACACCCCCGTCTCTCCTCGGAGTCCCCGATCGGCTCCCGTTTGGCACCAGAATCTCGGGGCTCCAATGCAGCTCCCCGGACCCGGCTCATCGTCACCATCAGCTCGGCTTCTGTCGTAAAACAACAACAACAGCAGCAGCAACAACAACAACAGCAGCAGCAACAACAACAGCAGCTCTTGTGATTACACCGAACCGGACGGACAGGGAAGGGCATCGGGAGGCTGCGACCATGGTGAAGTGCCTGGTGAAAATCCGCACCAAGGTCAATGTCCATCTGCGCATGGTCAACCACTGTTACCGGGACGTCCGGGTTCGAGTCCTGAGCCTGGGACCCCGCATCCTGCGTCGTGCCATAGGTGGCATGCCCTTCCTGCCGGCGCTGATGTACGGCCCCCCCAGTGACAGCCCGGGCGCGGCCCTCAATCCGAACAGCCCCGTGGCCGGCACCCGCAGCGGCGCCTCCAGGGTTCACGAGGTTCCCGTCGAATTTGACGACGGCGACGACGACCACGCCGACGACGACTGCGGCGGCTACGGTGGCGTGGATGGCGCTGGTGTTGGGGAAGACGAGGACGTGGTGTTGGTTGCGAGGAGAGGGGATCCCACGGCGCGTGACGAAGCTGGGTTGACCGTGAGGGGTGTCCCAGGCGAGGGAGTTCTGCGCGCACCTGTGCGCAGGTGTTCAGGTGAGGGCGTTTGGCGACTAACGCGGCTAACGCTCTCTGTGTGTGTGCGCGTGTTTGAGGATTTCTGCGTCGGCCAGTCATCTCAGTCAGTCAACCCGTGGAACCTGGGTCTGCCCCGTGACCTCCTGCCGTCGAGCGTTCGACACTTCACGTGGCCTCAACGTGCACATAGCCTGGCACAAGCGCCGTGGTGACGTCACCGCCACTTAGTGGTGAATGGCGGTTGTTGTTGTTGAGGAATTTCTCTGTCGCGATCCGGGATTAGGCCGCTCCGCTCATCATGGGGGAGTGGTGAGTTCAAGTATCGGTCGGAAGGTCACATCGATATCAGGTTGATGATGTGAGCTGTCATGAACGCCTACATGTTAATGTCTCGTGCAATAAACTAAAATGTTTTCATCATCCAGGTTCAATGATCATCGCCTCTCCAGGGATATCGTCTCTGCGGAATCGTTATCATCACCATCATCATTATAATCTGCTTTCCGTCATTAACTCTCGAAGGTCATCATCTTCATCGTGTCTCCAGGGTCTATATAATCATAGACTGGTCCACGCCATACGAATGTGGAATTTCCACCACTGTCTTAGGTCCCCCAATAGACATGGGCACAGTCACACGCTTTGTTGAGCACGTAGACACCTTAACTTAACTTTGAAGGGACGGTCCAAGCGTGGTTGTACAGTACTATTTAAAGACTGACCCCTCGCCATAGGAATGTGGAATTTCCACTACTGGCTCAGGACCACCGACGGGATTGGTTTCCGTCCAGCGCGTTTACGAGCCCCGAGGCACTTTGACACCGACCTGAAATAGACGCGGGCGCAACGCCGCTCTGCACGCTGCGGCGCGCGAGCGCATTGTGTCGGGCGCGCGAGAGTGCCAGGCCACACCGACTCGCTACAATCTCCACCACGTCCACCCTCACGAGGCGTCCACCCTCACGAGGCGTGACACTGTTCGCGTCACACTACATCCCCGCACGCCCGGACAACCTAATCCCCCCAATTAAGGGGGCGCGTGCGCTGGGCCCGGCTCGCTCATCCGTTGGCGAAGGCACTAAAATAGAGCCACGCACGCGCGCGCATTCATACGTAACAACGACAAAGATCCCCCGTGTAGCCGACACAGGCTGTTGGGCCAAGTGCCCTTAGCGAGAACACATATGATGGCCGGAACGGCACACGAGTGAGTGGGTGGGTGGCCAGCACCACACGCGTGGAATTTCACACGCTACCACGCACGTAGCCGTACGTATGTATGTTGGACTTTTTCCCATCGTACGGAGCTAACCGCGCTAATCGGAGGTGCGTCCATAGACACACACACACGCGAATAAACACACACGCGAATAAACACACACACGCACACTCTCGTTACTTGAAGTCGGGTGCACTGAAGTAATTAAAGCCCGAGAACGGATTTAAGTCGTGGGGAAATTAATTTTCCATTGCCCTAATCCCCGACTTAATGCGTTATGGCAACGGAGTTTTTGAGCTGTGGTCCACGGAGCTGAGATCTGTTTGGGGTCCGTAGAGATGAGCATTGTGCGGGGGGGGGGGGGGGCGGTATTTGCCTTAGCGTTGAGGGGGGCAGCGTATCATCCCATAATAAGAATGGTGTCATGACATTTTTTTGGGTGAGATCGCGTGAGTGAAATGTGTGTCGTGCACCCTCTTCCACCTGACACAGCCACTTAGTAAAGTCGTCACGTGATGAACAAATATGGCAGAAACGTGTCGCTGCTCCAGCAGCACCGCCGGTGTGATGTTGGAGCAATATCACAACTGTTAGTACTCGGGTACGACGTTTCGCTGATAGTTACAAAAGCATAATCAGGTATTTCCCAAAATGTTTTTTTCGCGATCTGACCCAAAACAATCAATTATGACGCCACAACGCAGGTCGTGAAATCCCCCAACAACGTGGTTTTAAAGAACGATGTCCTTTATTTATCCGGGGACGGCTCACGGACTTGTTTCTGTAGGGTCCGTGCCGTGCCATGGAGTTTGGAAACATTCCTCGTGCTTTTTCTGCATTGTGGGAGCAAGTCAGGAATACCCCCGGGAGAAACCCCGACGCGCGTGCGGAGATCACGCGACGCAATTCGGCACGAGCGTGGGAATGAGCGGAATCTGAGGAAGCCGAGAAGAAGACGACAAGACGGGGGGCTCCAATGCGCAAGTATCCATGGGGGCCCTGGATGCTGTTATCTGATGGGGCACAGCACGTGGCGGGCCCACGCCCCCTGCCAAACTGATCGGCGACCAACCATCTCCGCTGCACGGCCACTTGGCCCAGCGGTGTAATGAAGCTGAGCGCCCTTCAGCCGCTAGCGGCCACGTGGTGCGGTGGTTATCGCCGCCAGAAAAAGACCCCGGGGTCCTCAGAGAGGAGAAACGGGACTCCGCGTGCACGCTCGAGGTGACGACAGCGTGACGATGCCGGTGGTGGTGGTGGTGGTGATGATCTGTTGTGGTGATGATGCTGATGCGATAACTACCACGCCACCGCTACCCACTAGCCTATATCTGTATTGTATGTTGAACTTCTTTCGCACCGTACGTAGCCAACCGTGAAAATCGGTGGCGATATGTTAACTACCTCGCTTGGTATACAGGAGGTCGTCGGTTCGATCGCGACCCTGATGCCTGCTGTATATTTGGAGTTTGCATGTTTGTCCGAGTCCTCCGGTCAACATCACGCGTTTAGAGTATTTGGCTGCTATAAATTCCCACCCGATAAGCCACTTCGTTGAGCTTTTATTTGTGACCAGGTCGCTTCTAAATAAGAGAGCTACATAGCTCAGTGGGTCTTACCTGGTTAACATACACAATGATGTGTTGTAGTTGTATACACGCGCAGATATACAGTACACACATGCAACTCGGTGGAATCTAATTGTCACTCACGTCCTGCCCATGGGGATGCCAACAAATAATCACGCAGCATGTCACGGCGTGTCACGGCGTGTCACATGTCTCAGCACTCAACCGACAGAAGGACACTGCCGACATCAGCGCTGCTGCAAGGTGGCCGTGTGGCTCACGAGCCAGAGCGCTGAGATCCTGGGCGCCACTCCGGGGGGTTGAGGCCGCCTGCGATGAGCCCCCCGGTCTCTCAGGCGCAGCGAGTCGATGGTCTCTGCGCCGTGTCGCCAGCGACTGCACGAAACCCCTCTTCACATTCAATTCATTTGACAACATTCAAACTCTGAGCATCTGAGAATGAAAACGATCAGTTTCACTGCAGCCCCATTCATGTGTGGACAGAGATCCCTTCAAGGCACTGCAGGAGTAGAGTCTGTGAATTGCGTGTGCGTCTCATTGGAATCACTTTGGATTTTTTTTGTTTAAAATATCGTTAATGAATTTAACGACGGTGTCAATTAACAGAGAGGAGCCCTCGCGGGAGTGAGGACGGTGAGGCGGCGGTGGTGGCTGGGCCATCGCGGCGCACGGCCGGGCCACCTCGCATCTCCGGCTCAAACGCGAGAGCCGACGGCGGCGGGGACCCACTCCGACCCCTGCCGCTCTTCCCCACAAAGACCCCTGGACGAGCCCCCGGTCTGCACGGCGAGCCCAACAGCAGCGGCGGCGGGGGCGGCGGCACCAAGCGCAGCTCGTTAGCGCACCACTCGCGGGACGCGGCGCCTCTCATCACGAACTGTGGCTCCGACGGTGGGGCGCTCATAGTCGCCTCCATCGCCCCGTGTGCGCCGCGTCTTGTGGGTGGCGATGCAACCGAGGGTGGAGTCGAGGGTGGAGGGCAACGCGAATTTAAAGGCGCGGCGGAGGACGAGTGCGCGCGTCGCCGCGATGGGGACGAGCGGGGACGAGCGCGGGCGTCGTGGGCGCGAGCCGCGTGCTCCGCGCTGGGGGTGCTCGCCGCCGCCTCTCTGCTCGCCACCGCCAACCTCCTGCTCCTCGTGCTCCTGCTGGAGTCTCCAGCCGAGCTGGAGCCGCTCCGCTGGATGCGGGAGTCGCCCTTCTTCCTGCACTTCCACTACGGCTACTACTGCCCCGCGCGCCGCTGGCTCGCCTGCTCGGTCATGAGGGTGATGGGGGACGCGTGACGGCTCCGTGACTCCGCGCTCGCCCGCCCGCCCGCTCGCTCGCTCGCTCCTCTCTCTCGCACACGCGCACAGACGCACCTGGCGGGGTGTGCGCGGGAGCTGGGTGCGTGGAGTGGGGACAGTGGACTGGGCACACCTAGGGAGGTGACTCCCCTGATGAGTCCCTGGGTGGCCGCTTCCTCTTTGGTTTCCCGGACAAGGACTCAAAGGCCACGGCGGAGAAGGAGAGCGGGGAGAAGGCGAGGGGCGAGGGATTGTGTGGAGTGCAGTTGTCGCGGGTGTGGTGGGTGAGCGGTGAGGCGGGTGAGTCGGGGGAGAGGTGAGCGAGCGAGCGAGCGAGTGGGTACGTGGAGGTGAGCGGAAGGCTCGTTGGGGCGTTGATCGATTGTGGGGAGGGTGGCGGTGCCGCGTGGGAGCGCGGGGACTGCCGCAGGCGTGCAGGGAAGAGGGGGGCTCGGGGCACGCGCCCGTGCTGGGCGTGAACGCGCGCGCGTGCGCAGGCATCACGTGGTAAAGCGTGGTCTATTGAGTATAAACCTGTGTCCATTGAGGTGGTACTCAACTCACAACCAGGAGGTCACGGATTCACATCTCAATCGACTCGACTCAGCACATCAGTTCCTGCTGAGTCGATAACAACAACACGAGTACCGCTTTGTGGGAAGTCAACAGCCGTTGTTGTATGGACAGACTGCCCTCTGCCATAGCGACGTGGAAGTTTCACCGTGGGCTCGGGGCCCTCAGTGGTGATGAGTTCCGCATCAACGCTCGTTCGAGCAGGGAGACGGTTATATTGGTAGACGTTGTAAATTATATACCCCAGAGCCGGTCCCAGCTACACGAATCCGTAATAATGATCCATCGCAGGTCTTCCATGCTTACCGGTCAGAACTGAGTACCGAGCCACCCTCTGACTGCGATTGTGCATTGTGGAAACCCCGTGGTGGATTACTATCGTGCATATTCTGGATTCTAAAGAAATCCATGTGAGTGTTTTTATTGTTTTTCCTCCACGCAATAGGTATTCCAAAACCTCCAATCCGCGCGCCGTTTTCTCCACCCTCAGCATGTCCGTGTTTTTTCCAGTCTCCACTTTCATCGTCCACTCGTCTCTGTGGAACAGTGGCGCAGCGATTAGCACCCTGCACTACGAAGCCGGCCAGTCCGAGTTCAATACCCAGCCACGGATGACATCGTCGCTGTGTGAATCACGAACCGCTCCCGTGACCGGTCGCCCGTGCGTGCCACGCGACCGCTGGGTGAGGCGTCCCCGCGTGTCGCTGGCGATTCACGGGTTGCGCAATGATGTCGGGAGCGAGCGACCCGGTTGCGTAACCGATCGCTCAGGCGAGGAGCCTCCCCAAGTCATCGCCCAACACCACTCGCCGATTGGTAAACATGGAGCGTCTGAGCCATGGGGGTGTAGAGGAGGAGACGGTTTTATTGGAGCATTGCTCACACAGGTGTACGTGCCATCGGCTATCGCGTGTAGTGTTAGTCTGACGGACTTGCCCGATGTTTCGTCGAGACGTGGCTGCATTTACTCTGTAGACGCCTCGTCAATGGTCCTCCTCGTGCTGCCAGTGTGACGGCGATCGTTCGTTCAGTGCAATGGCTTTATTCTTAAACGGATTTATACATTCAAATTGTTCTCGGAGTGAATGAATATAGGGAGCCAACGCGGCTTCATTGAGAGGTCATGCCGGCCAATTCGTTTTAATGTCACATCCTCGCCATCGCTGCCTTCCTTCTGCCAGATCCCAAACGATTGTTACACAGTCGACATGTAACCTTCAAGGAGGAGTCATTGCTACACTCTCATCAGAAACACCTGGCTGTAGGTTCCCCCCTCGTTAAACAGTCAGCCCGTCCTGCCATTACGGCTGTTACAGTCTCATCATCATCGTCATCACCATCGTCTGGATTGAGGTCTTCTCTTCCCCTTGCTCCAATGCCTGTCTCAGTGACCCTTGCCCTCCACCACCCTGCACACGTGTCCTACCGATCACAACCTCCTCCTACTCGTCCTGATCACAGCTTCATACGTGCGTACAACGCTGTCCCCCCGAGATTTATCGATGCGATGCCCGCTGTACTTGAGCCCGTGTATAGAGACGCGTCTCGGCGTGGCGTGTGGGGGAGGCTGTGGTTTATCGATGAGTCGGTTTGTTGTCTAATGCATGAGCAGCAGTGTACCTCGACCAGACCCCGTGCGTGCATTTGCCGGTCGCGATTCCCTTCGCCGCGTCACGATCGAGCCGGCCGGCGTGCGGCGTTTGTTGCTGTTGTTGGTGGCGGTGCGTGGGCGGGCGGGCGGGCGTCCTCTGGCAAAAGGAAAGCGCCCAAAGCCCCCGATAATCCACGTGTTGGTGGATGAGCACATTTCCGGCCAGGGGGAAAGATTCGTCGACACTTTCCTCGGTGTCACCTCCCCCAAGAGGCGATTTCAATTATAATAGTAATATATAATTACTTATCCGGGAGCGGTCCTGCTACATTGTTGTTTTTGTTTAAAGATGTTATCAGCCGAATGACGATGTTTATTATTATTATACACGTGGGAGAAAACCGAATCACCTGGGGAGACCCCACGCGCACGAGGGGACAACGCTTTGACTGGCGCCGTGGTGCAGTGGCGAGCCCACTGCACCACTTGCAGTTCACAGGTCACCAGCTCGATTCGTTCTCCCGGCGCGGCAGTTGCAACAACGGTGCAAGTATGAGTGGTGACACCACGGTCGGTGGATTTGGGGTAACGTGTGGGTATTCCCATCGCTTCTAAGACGTCTGGCCAGCGTGGAAGAGTAGGCCAATAACACCCCCCAGAACTCCCTCTTGTGGAGATGCTTCTGCCAGCAATTGCAGGGCTGCGCCCTTACCTATTTACCTGTGCCATGAGGATATCACTGATACACCCACACGTGAACCTCGTTGGGGGTCGATGAAAGGGGTCGATGGCGACTGATAATTATTTACGCGTTGATGAATAAAAATTATCCGTCTTCTGTGTTCCCAACCAACACGATGTGTTACCCAGGTGTGTGTGTGTGTTACCCAGGTGTGTGTGTTACTCAGCTGTGTGTGTTACCCAGGTGTGTGTGTGTGTGTTACCCAGGTGTGTGTGTTACCCAGGTGTGTGTGTTACCCAGGTGTGTGTGTGTGTTACCCAGGTGTGTGTGTTACCCAGGTGTGTGTGTGTGTTACCCAGGTGTGTGTGTTACCCAGGTGCGTGCGTGTGTGTTACCCAGGTGTGTGTGTTACTCAGCTGTGTGTGTTACCCAGGTGTGTGTGTGTGTGTCACCCAGGTGTGTGCGTGTCTGTGTGGAGAGGGCGGCACCTCTGGGAACGAGAGAGGAACACAAACAGGTGGCGTGCAACGATTTTTTGATTATTTGGTTGGAGTGTTTTTTTTTTCTGTGAAGAAAGGCCATTGCCAGAAACGTCGCCTATTATGCACGTTCGTTTCCTTTGACGGCTGTGCTGGTAGGTAGGTAACGTGGCAGGTAAATTGACCATGGCAACTGACCACGCGCTATATATGTGCTTCTTGCACTCCTGCCAACGCAGTATCACCAGACAATGTATTTAATAGCGGAACGCACCCTACCATTGTACCCAAACAAGGACTTTGTAATCAGTTCATACTAGCTGTGCATGGGGTTGAGGGTCACGGTAAAGGCTATATGGTTCGTGCCGTTTGCCAGGTGGCTCCTAGTTTGGGGGTTGACTAAACCCAGCATCCCTCCGGGGTCGATAAAACCAGTACAAGGCTGTGAGTAAGTTCAGCAGTGGTTCTATATATATACACACTCACCCGGGCCATAGGAATGTGGTATTCCCACCAACACTGACTTAGGGCTGTAAACGAGAGATGAGCAGCGCCCATTCAATGCTCACTTGAGCCGGAAATCACTCGGCCTGTTGGGGCGCTCGCGGGCTCCCGGTCACGTGGTGCCGCGGGTCTGTCCGCCAGAGGGCGCCGCACGGCAATGCGAGACCCACACGGAGGGCGACACCACCGAGGAGGCAGTGGTGCTCAGACTGACCGCGACACGAAGGGAGTGTTCTCGAAGGCGTTCCATTCCTGGGCTGCCGTTCTCTCACCAGTCAAAGCCACTACTCAATTGAGTTCACAGTTTAGACGATGCAATTTCCTCGGGTACGCGCTCCCCCTCCCTCCTCAAAAAAAGAGTTGAAGTGATTTCCTGATTTCCTGCTCAGATGAGGATATTCAATCGGCGGAGCTCATCTGCTTACAGCCCAAAGCCAGTGGTGGAAATTCCACAATCCTACGGCGGGGGCGAGTCCATCTATCGGACAACCATCGTTGACTTCACCACTCAGCAGAACTTAATGTATCTAACCTGGATGGGCTGAATCAACTCCCACGCAGGATTTGAACTCCGCAAACCTTTCCATTGCGAGCCGCGCACGCTGCGTCGCGTTCTCTGTGCCACGTCTTAATGGCATGCGCGCTTCGAATGAAACATCACGTCAACCACCACAACCCCCATCTCTCGCTGCCGATCCCCTCCACGCCTCGCGTGCAATGACCTGGAGGAAGACTCGAACTTGGCAGGCCCAGTCTGAGCGCTGGCAGGCAGCCGCGCAAACCTGTTCTCACGGGCTTACCTACGCTACGGAATGCAGAGCCCCTGTGTTAGATATGGTAGCGCACACGAGCATGACCCCCGTGTAAACACGATTCTCTGGGCAGTGCGTGAGGAGTGTGTATTCTCTTACAGGCGACTCAGCCAATCGTCGCTCCGGTGTCAATAAGGGACGCATCGCTTGTGTGGGAAGTCACCAGGGTTCATCCTGTGGCCTACGAATAGATTGACCCCCAGCCATGGTAATGTCGAATGTCCCAACACGGACTCAGCAGGGCCGCCACGTGAGTTTAGCCGCGGCTCCATTGGTGTACAGCCCGGCGTCAGTTCCGCTTTTATTCTGGATCATCAGTGAGGTAGAGCCATGCTACACCCCCGCCCCCCCCATATCACGAAAACGACTCAACTGTCATGAGCGCGGTTCTCCAAATCAGTCAGAGAGAATCTCTAGAAATAACCACGGCCTTGGGTGGGACACAGCGTGGATCGCAGCAGGAGGAGGGCCGATTGTCGACGGACGCGAGGCAGCCAAAGAGGGAAGCGGCGCCCCAGAGGACGATCGCCGTGGCGAGGGCGCGCGGTGAGTTCAGCTGACGCGCACGAGCGAGATGAACGGTGGCGGCGCGGCAACCACCCAGAGAGGCCTCCATTCAGCAGTGGATAGATCACGGCTCGTGACGATGGGGATGCCTTCATTCAGCGGTGGACAGGCCATGGCTTCTGATAATTATGCTGCTGCACATTTGGGATTTGTAACTGGGCGAGAACTCGTTGAGAAAATCGCGGCTTTTACAAGAGATGATGCTGTTGCTGATGATTCATGATCCGTGACGATTCATAATCGGAGCGATCCAGTGAAATGATCAGTCTGTGCGCACCGCTTACGCATTCTAGAGGCCCGGTGCCGCGTACGAACTTGTCCACGTGCGATGAACCCCTCCCCCCATCACATTCCTGGACCGCAGCGGGGCACGCTCCGTCAATACCCACACCTTGGGGCTCAGCTGTCAAGGTGAGGCCATCAGGGGCAGGAACCGGCCGGGGTCGATCAGATGAAAAATAACAAAATTGACTCAGAACAACAACAACAACAACAAATACGATTGGGGCGTGGTGGTGCACTTCTGCAATGCTTCGGAGGCAAGGGTTGGCGGATCACGTCTACATTTCTGAAACTCCCCAAGTACGCTGCGCTGCGTTGTGGTGGCCAGGTTACGGCAGGACAGCAAGTGGGATCGTGAACCCGTTCGTACTTCGTGGTAATGAAGTCAAAATCTATAGAATTGCCGTTGCCATGGGATTGTGGAAAGGCTACCACTGGCTCCGGGCTTTAAACAAGAAGTTGAGAATATGAATAAGATGAGGACCATTAGGTAGGACATCACTTTGACTCGTGTCCAAGTATTGCCTCACCCTACCCATCTCCGTGCGATCCACCAACTTCACGTTTCTATCCACATCTGCTGCACCCTGCAACCTCTGACATTCAACGTTGGGTTGGACTCCGAGGCAGGGCGTGACCCAGCACCACTCAGGGAGGCGCACATGGAATGCGCCACGCCAAACCTTGCGCGCTTCGTTTGCTGCGTATAAATACGCGTATGCATAATGCAGCACACACACACTCACTCACGAGCGCGCGCGCGCGTGTGTGTGTGTAATATAGCTGTGAAACATATGTGCGATTATACACGTGATGCTGTATGCAAATATATACTGTATAGATGTACGGCATATAGGTGTTTATGGAGAGTGTCGGATGTGTGTGTGCTGAGTGTCTTTGTGCTTTGTCTGTTTCGCGTACGTGTGGTGTGTGTGGGGAGGGGGCGGTTATTTGTGATGTGTCTTTGTATGATAGGGTTGTGTGCGTGTGTATGAACTGTGTGTGGTAAGTGAAGTGTGGTAGGTGTGTGGCGTATGTGAAGTGTGTGCATGTGTGTGTATGTATTGTGTGCGTGTGGGGAGCGGTAGTGTAGCGGTTAGCGCGCTGCACTATGAATCCAGCCACTCGGGTTCGATCCCCGCTCACGGCCAACACTAGTGACGATTATTTGAACCGGTCCTGGGCCTCCCCTAAGTCGACTCAGCCTCAAATTAGTACCTGGTGCGGTGTGTAAACATCGCCACTGGGGAGACAAATGTGGTCAGGCGTGGTGCTGGCCACCCACCCCCTCGTGTGCCGTGCCGGCCTTCATAGGTGCTCGCTAACAGCACTTGTCCCTATAGTCTGTTAAGGCTACACGGGGGATCTTTGTCTTTTATTGTGTGCGTGTGTGCAGTGTGTTGTGTGCGCGCATCGGCCAGTCATCTAGTCAGTCAATTCATGGCACCTGGGTCTGCCCCCTGACCTCCTGCCAGCGGGCTTTCGACATTCCACGTGGCCTTAACGTGCACATAGCCTGGCACAAGCGCCGTGGTGACGTCACCGCCACTTAGTGGCGAATGGCGGTTGTTGTTGTTGTGTGTAGTATGGTGCTTGTGTGTTTGTAGTGAGTGGTTTGAGCGCTGCGCTTTTGATCCCAGCGACCTTGGAGGATTCGATTCCCGGCCATCAACCACGCCAGTAGGCGAGTGGCCACAGAACTTGTCCTGGGCATCTCCTAGGTGGACTGGGAGATAAATGACCGCACCTGGAGACGATGGCCCTCGGGCGTGGTTCTGTCGACGTCGAACTTCGCGCTCACGAACTCCGCGCGGCAGCCTCTGAGACACGGCCAGCCTCAGTGGGCCCCCCCCCGCCACACCAACACGAACTGACCAGCTCGGCTAAGTATGGCCACACAGCCCCCACGACCGCAAGACATGGGGTGACCCGCATCCACAGGGCTGCATGTATAAAAACGTATTTGATTCATGTTCTAGAGAAGTTAAACTTACACAAAGTACAGCTTTCACGTGCGATATGGGCATGGGTTTGTTTAACATGTTCCCAGTAAAATGCCCCTCCACTCGTGGATTCATCTCCTCCTTGCATTTGTTTATTTCGCAGGGGAGTATTCCCGGGCTCATGTTGTTTTGGCCAAACATCCTAAGCAGCACCCTCGTGCCAACGAGACCCGAGACTCAGTCGAGGCTTTTCTACACTATTTTCTTTTTGCTTTGACCAATTCACCCCAATGCACCCGATTTCGATGAGTGTTAGAAGCTAAGCTAAGTCGTGTTCAGCCTGGTTAGTGCGTGGATGGATGCCCTCCACCAGGTCTTGCCAGGTGATCTGGGTATATTTGTGTGTGTGCATCTCTGCGTCTGTATGTCTTTGTGTCTGTATGTCTATCTGTGCGAATCTCTGTATTTCATATTTAATATCTGTGTGTGTACCTATGTTTCTGTGTTTGTTGTTATGATGAATTATTTGTTGGAGACCGTTGCTAATCCTGCAGCCTGTCACGGTAGAGGTGGGGCCTTGCCATCATCCCCACACATTCAAAACACATGCCTGTGTATTCTGTCATCAAACACTCCACACTCCCATCCCTAAACACTCCGTGAGTAATCGGATGGTTGCGGAGAGAGGGAGTGGAGGAGTTATCATACTTGGGCAGTGTGCTCATGGCCAGTTCCGGTTTGGCAGCAGAGGTCTCAACTGAAATGAGCCGGGCGGCATTCTATTTTAATCGGCCGCGAAACGCTGCGTGGAAGCTGCCTGGCTTGTCGCTCCACACGAAGCCTCGGGTCTTTTCGGCCAGAACTAAAATTCCCTCTATTATCTGTGCTTACGTAACGTAGATCCCATTACAGCAACACCTGCGTTGGCTTGAAACGTTCAGGCGAGCCTGCCTACGATCCACCCTGGGCTCAAACAGACTCGATTGTGTGAGGAGTTGGCAGATCCTTGAAAGATCTGGACACAGTCCCATCATCAATGAGCTACTGTCGGCGAACCTGCGATGGCTGAGCCATGCAACCCGCTTGCCCAGCCAGCGCAAGCACACGCAGATTCTGCTTTGATGTGCATTGCCATGTGCACCTATCCAGGCACAATTAACGTGGTGACATCTCTGACAATTAGTGGTGCATGTCTATTGTTTTATGTTTGTGTGTTTGGTGTATAGACCTCAAATGGGCAATTTCTGTCCGTGATCACCTATTAAGGCGCATCTACGTGTGTGTGTGTGAGCACGCGTGTGTGTGTGAGCACGCGTGTGTGTGTGAGAACGCGTGTGTGTGTGTGTGTGCGAGAACGCGTGTGTGTGAGCACGCGTGTGTGTGTGTAGAACGCGTGTGTGTGTGTGCGAGCACGCGTGTGTGTGTGTGAGAACGCGTGTGTGTGTGAGAACGCGTATGTGTGAGCACGCGTGTGTGTGTGTAGAACGCGTGTGTGTGTATGTAAGAACGCGTGTGTTTGTGTGTGAGCACGCGTGTGTGTGTGTGTGTGTGCGAGAACGCGTGTGGGTCCGTGCGTGTCCGTGTGTCCGTGTGTGGAGGAGCAGGAGCGGTTCGCGCTGCGCTCCAATGCCGACACCCTGGCTGGCTTCGATTCCCGATCGTGCTGCACGCCGTCAGTGGTTGAGCAATTCGAATGTTTATACGCCCTGGAACTCCCCTAGGTCAACTCGGCCTAAAAACAGTTCCTCTTGGAGTCTGTTTATTTCTCGACAATTATGTCTGCGGGGGGTGAGTTGGGGCAAACGCGTGCCTCGCAATGGGGCTGGTCTCGCTACTTTATCGTGCGCCGTGGCGCCCTTAATAGGTGCTCGCCAACAGCTATTGTCACATCAGCCTCTTGTTCTACAAGGAAGCTACCCGGGGGGTGGTTGCGTTGGGTGCAATCGGTAAACGTCGCACTGTCCTCGTCGTGGCCACACGGGGCGGCGATTGTAAACGAGATTCCGTCTCCTTTGTGTGCTCAGTGAGACAAATGTCAAGATCCCCCATTTCATAATTATTTTATTATTTCCCTTCTACGTGACTTTACCGAAAGAACCAAGAAGATGAATCCCTGCAGTCACGAAAGCTTTCAATCGAAAAATCCCCCGTTTCGTCTTCACGGACTGTTGGGGCACGTGCTGTTAGCGAGCAGCACCGACGAAGGCCGGCACGGGTGGCCAGAAACCACGCCCGGCCGCCTTTGTCTCCCAGTGCATATGTTCACACACGGCTCCAGATACTCATTTGAGGCTGAATCGACATAGGGGAGCCCCAGGACCGGTTCAGGTGATCGCCATCGGTGTTGGGAATGAGCAAGAATCAAGCTCAGGTCGCCGGATTCGTGCTCATCTCGGCACCACCGCTCCACACGACAGTCCACACGACAGTCGCGCAAACGCCACCACCGTCACGCGCGCGTCACTCACAACAGCAGCCATTCACACACACAAACAAAACAAAGACAAAGATCACCCGTATAGCCTTAACAGACTGCCGGGGCAAGTGGTGTTTACGAGGGGGTGGGTGGCCAACACCACGCCCGGCCACCTTTGTCTCCGTAGTGACGATGTTTACACACTGCACCAGGTACTTATTTGAAGCTAGAGTCGACCTAGGGGAGGCCCAGGACCGGTTCAGATAATCGTCACCGGTGTCGGTCTGTCAGCGGGAATCGAACCCTGGCCGTCAGGTTCGTAGCGCAGCACGCTAACCGCTACACCACCGCTCCACACCACCGACGCACACACGCACATTGACGCACAGCCGTGCTTGCGCGCGCGGTGAAGTTGTGTTGCCTTTGGGCGATCCACGACTCAGAACTAACATCGTACCGGTTTTAAATCTTTGTGCTCCCGTCAGCAAATACGCCGCGCTCTGCCTCTGCTGTTAGCGAGAACCTGTTGAGGTGCAATTTACGAGTGTGACACGAAGGAGGCTTTCGCGACCGATATTATCCATAACAGAGGTTCTTGGGTTAGATCGCGTAAGTATAAATGTGTCGTTATACCCGCCACCACCCGGCACCACCCGACACAGCCAGTTAGTCAGGTTTGTCGCTTAAGCAAAACATTCCACTACTAGTCACGAATTGGCGTGTTTTGTTTACTAGTTGGCTGTGTCGGGTGGTGGTGGGTTTAGCGACACATTTGTATTTACGCGATCTAACCCAAAAACCTATATTATGGATCATATCGGTCGCGAAAGCCTCCTATGGAGAGCAATTGACCGCACCACGAAATCCCATCTTGATAACAACAACGACAGCCTGGATGCGTCTCATCTCGGCGGATCTCGGGAGCTAAGCGGGCGTTGCGCCTGGATGGGTGGCCTGCACCAGGCCGATGCCAGTTGCTGTCGGCAAGGGCTGCGAGCGGTGTGCCCAGGAGTTGGGAGTGTTGCGTTTCATCCCCCTCGTGTGCGGTGGGGGTTTACTCCGGCTTCTCGGGTTTCCTCCCACGCGAAGCTGAACAACAATCAATGTAGCAGAGACCCTCCTGAAGAAGACTCTTGCGATCCTGGCAAGCTTTCCCGGATAAATGACGATCAGCACATTTTAAACAAAGACGAACATCGTGAACGGGGAGTTAAATGTGCATCGCGGTAGAGTCTCCACTCCCACCTCTGCCAACACGTCCGGACGGCGTGGAAGAGTAGGCCAATACCCTCTGGAGAGGCTCTCTAGAGCTCCCTCTAGTGGAGGCCCTTCCATCAGCGACAACGTGCTGCAGGGCATTGCAGGGCTGCGCCTTACCTCCACCACCCTGTTCCTTACAAATTCCTTCCCTGACACTTTCCTCAACGTCGTCAATACCGCTGCTGCTGCAGCTGGTAATGATGACGGTGATGCTAATGAAGGTCGTATTATTACTTTAGAAAGGAACAGCGCGAGAATAAAAAGCAAAACGACTCGAAGCAGAGACCTGAAAAACCAGTCCGGCTCGCATTCCGAGCGCCGCCCTGGCAGGATCCGCCCCGCGAGCTGCCCACGGACACGCGAACGCAGCAGAGGACGCGCCCCGAGTTGCTGCTCCCCGTGTGATGAGCGGGGCGTGCGCGCCGCGCGAGCTGCTCGTCACCCCCCGCTTGGAGATCAGTCAACAGTTGCCATGGCAAGAGGCTACAACGACACATCGTCCCATTCGCGCCAAGGCCTCTCGCTGCTCGGGCCACTCCGTGGCTCTGCCGCTCCGCCCTTGTTCCGGACCGTCGGACATCGTCCCTCCTCCCTCCGAGCCGGGACGCGTCACGCCCAAACGCACTTGTCGCAAGAACGTGGACGATGACGCCTTTCATTTGCGTGTGGTCTCAGAATC
The DNA here is from genome assembly GCF_964198595.1 of Lampetra fluviatilis. Classification (NCBI taxonomy): domain Eukaryota; kingdom Metazoa; phylum Chordata; class Hyperoartia; order Petromyzontiformes; family Petromyzontidae; genus Lampetra; species Lampetra fluviatilis. Next base: position 34,059,979 of record NC_136277.1, read on the forward strand.
CACGTGCTCCTCTTTCTGCCTCTCAATGTAACTCGAAGGACGCATTGTCTGTGTGTGGGTCTACTGTATGCAGAGCTATGCACAGAGAATGCCGTGGCGTTGTGGGTTAGCGCTCTACGAACCCGCTCACAAGCAATAACAGTGACGCATATTTGGATGGGTACTGGACCCCTCCCTTAGATCAACTCAACCTGAAGCGAGTGCCTGGTGCGGTGTGTTGCCCATGCACATCATCGTGGAGACAAAGGCGGCCGTTCGTGGTGCTTGGCCGAACACCAACCCCCTCGCGTGCCATGCCGGTGCTCACCGACAGCACTTGGCCCAGCAATCTACTTAGAGGGGGGGGGGGGGGGGTCGTTGTCTTTGCGTGTACTGGAAATACAATGTCTCGCCGGCGTGAATCGCCTTCATTTCAAACCACCGGAATGGAAATGAAAGGCGCTGCCGCCGCCGATGAGCCGACACTGGCGCGAGAAGCACGTCTTGCTGGAGGCACGAGAAGCACGTCTTGCGGGAGAGACGCGAAGAACGCGCAGCGTAATCGGACCCCCTGGGGGCTCGGGGCTCGGCGCGAAGTCTCCTCGAAGGTCCCTGATCGCCGCCGGCTGAGTGCGCTGCCTTCGTCCTGTTTGCTGTACGCCACTCTGACTGCCGGAGCTTGGCTTATTACGCAAAAGGTTTGCGAAGTGATGAGCGAAGCGGTTTTTGTTGTTGTTGTTGTATTATGAACATGCTGTAAGTACATTTTTTAAGGAACAATATATGGACAAAATTAATTCCTCATTCATTGGATGTGTGCCGTGCAGAAGGGCCATTGCCTGAAACGTCGCGCCTGCTGTCATCCTTTTAATGGGCGCGCGGTGTTGTTGACAGAGCGAGATGCGGCGCAGTACGAAAGTTGGCCAAGACACGGTGGTAACAATCACATATTTGTGCTCAAATTGCGCAAGCAAAGTAATCAATCGCTTGCCCAAAGCCCGACTGGGATGCGACAGACGCTGGGTCGTCTGACGAAGAAAGCCGCGCGATGCCCGGGCCGTGCTGCTGTACGCGTCTCGCCCCCCCCCCGCGTCTCCGTGGAGTCTGTCAGTCAGCGATGGCTGCGTCATGGGCAGGGAAGGGCCTTGGGAGGGACAATGACTCCAACCGCGACTCAACGTTGCAATCCGCCCCGCTCCGCCTCCTCCTCCTCCATCCCTCTTTCTCTCTCCTCTCTCTCTCCCACACAACCGCGGAGACGCAGCTCAATTACGCTTCGCCACAAACACCAAACCACACCGAGCATGTTCGCCGCGTGCCAAATTGTCAGTCACCCGATGTATTTACAAATGTCGGCCCCTCAAATACGGATTTGGTCAAATGAAGCATCGCACTTCGTCAGCGGTGACCGGGCTCGAACCGTCAAACTCGCCGTGACGAACCGCGACCCGATGTCATCATCACGGGTGGCAGAGAACCCGGATTCGAGTTCTGGCTCTGAGCGACGCTGGCTCGGTGCCAGATCCACACCCATTACCACGACTACAAGTCGAGAAACCAAAATATCCACCGTCGTCATAAGCCCTGATCTATCCACTGCTAGATTCAGACTTCTGATGAGACACTGTTTTGTTAGATGGTCAATCATCTCATCCAAATGTCACCTTTAAGTTTGAGAAATTCTGCAGAGTTTTCAAAAAAGCAGCGCTGAGGTTTGACAAGTTTCGTGCTCCTGGCGAGTGAGTAACGTTCCCCGTGGGTTTCCTCTCGCCTCTAATCCGTGACTCTGCTCTCGGCTCTAATCGGACCGCAAAGGACCCCAGCGGAGTGGCGGGGAGCCCCGCCGGTGTTGCTAGGGGTGTCCGTGGAGAGGGAGGTGGAGCGAGAAGCTTCAGTGTGGACAGCAGGAAGGGGATTAGAACTCTTAGAAGTGATTTAAAAAAGAAGAAACAATCGAACATTCTAAATAAAATCGGCTTCAAACAAATGGCATCCGAAAGACAATTCGGCGTTTGTTTCGCGTAAAGTCACTCCTGGATGAAGGCCTGCCCCCCCCCCCCCACAACTTGTCATCGAATGAGTTACTTGACCATACTTCACCACGCTGGTTCAGTGTAGGTGGGCGAAGGGCGGGACTCAGAACCCTTTGAGATGTCATGCGCCGCTGACGTTAGCCGTGGCTGGGAATCGAACTCAGGCCACCGGGTTCATCGCACGGTGCGCAAATCACTGCCTCACTTGCTCCAACCCTATGACATCAACATGATAACGTCTCATAAATAAGATTGAAGAAAAAACACACAGGAGGTGAAAATAATTTGTATTTTACTTTCAACTCACATGAGAAACGCGACTTCCAAAACTCGTCGTCAAATCCAGCCCGACACCACCCAGCAGCTTTGTTTAATTAATCAATCTTATTTTTCTTATTTTTCATACTTTGATACTGGCATAAAGGTCCCATGATACAGATCTGTATCGTTCCGCAGAGTGCTGATATATTTATGCCACTCATTCGCTGCGTTTCTTTAAATAGTTGATCTACAGAGTTATCCTCCACTGTCATTGTGTTCCGTGTCAATTAGTAAGAAGCCTGTCCCCAGATCAGGTGCGTCTTTGTCTCTGTGTGTGAACTGTGTGGGTTGTGGGGAGTGGTGGCGCCGTGATTAGCGCACTACTCTGCGAACCCGGCCACGGATAACACAACACGACCTTGCTCACAGCCTTTGCCCCAACAGTCTTGCAAACTCTGCGGTAGAGCTGTGTGTGTGTCTGCGTGAGCGTCTAAACGTATCCCTGTGTGTATGTCTTTCGATACGAATGCGTGCCTGTGTGAGTGCTCCGGCGTGGTGCTGGTCACCCACCCCCTCGTTTGTCGTGCCGGCCTTCGTCGGTGTTTGCTCACAGCACTTTCCCCCAACAGTCTGTTGAGGCTATACGGGAGATCTTTGTCTTGTGTGAGTGTGTATCCGTGTGACCGACCTCATCGGCTACAACAACACCCTCTGAGTCATGCGATTCACGTCTTTAATCAAGACGTGGTTGTCATCATCTATAATTGGTCATTCACAACACATGTATAACACCCATGGATTATACCCATATATTATACCCATGTATACTAGCTAAGTTTAACACCCATGTACACTACATGTGTTTAACACCCATGTATACTACATGTGCTTAACACCCATGTACACTACATGTGTTTAACACCCATGTACACTACATGTGTTTAACACCCATGTACACTACATGTGTTTAACACCCATGTACACTACATGTGTTTAACACCCATGTACACTACATGTGTTTAACACCCATGTACACTACATGTGTTTAACACCCATGTACACTACATGTGTTTAACACCCATGTACACTACATGTGTTTAACACCCATGTACACTACATGTGTTTAACACCCATGTACACTACATGTGTTTAACACCCATGTACACTACATGTGTTTAACACCCATGTACACTACATGTGTTTAACACCCATGTACACTACATATGTATATATATCTCTCTGTATTAGCTCGCCGCGGTGTTTGGCTTTGCGATCCTCCGCACCCCAAAATAGCCGCGCGTCACTCACGCGCGCGCCGCCTCCCCCGCCCCCTCCCCCCTCACCTGTGCGCTGCCCCTCCCCCTTCACCTGTGCGCTGCTCCTCCCCCTCCCCCCTCACCTGTGCGCTGCTCCTCCCCCTCCCCCCTCACCTGTGCGCTGCTCCTCCCCCTCCCCCCTCACCTGTGCGCTGCACCTGCGCCGCCTCGGCGGGATGAGGGCGCGGAGACGACGTCGCGCCGGGGACAGTCGTCATCGCTCGCACTCTCGTCTCCGCTACCCACGACTGCAACAACAACTACAACGACAACAACAACAACGACTGACTGGCTGACAGTTCTCGAATCAACCCCGGAGAGTCGGCGAGCAACTTCGCGGCGAGACTTCGCGGTCGTTGTACCGAGGTAGGGGGTGGGGATCCCGCCGAGTCCGTCTGGCACGCCACGTCCCGTCGCCTCCGACTCGCCGCTCTCCGCAGACGCGCGTCAGTGCGGCGTGCCGCCCAGACGTGGCGATCGCGCGTGCTCGCGTGTGATAGCTCATACATATCCGTCGTCGTCATCAACATGAGCCATGGTCTATCCACCGCTAGATGAAGACATCCCTTACGCAGTCGCCATCGGTCAGGGTGCTGAGCTGAACGCACGGCTCGTTGTTGAGCGTCCATTCCCGTGCTCGCGTTAGGGACACGTGTCCTTCGAGTCGTCCACGTGTCTCTCGAGTCGCCCACGTGTTCGACGTTCAACGCCAACAGCTGATGTGTCGCTCTCGGCTCAACTGAACATTGATTTCATTGAAAGGAAGATTCGGAACGAAAGTTTAGAGGAGGAGGAGTTAAGGGTGAGTTTGGGGGGTGAAAGGGGGGGTGGCATCACCATTAACAACATCATCATCATCATCCCACTCACATCACCGCCGGTATCAACATCCGTGCGCACAGCTATGGACGCATCTTGAGAAGGAGGAGGAAGAAGAAGGGAGACGACGAGGTGAGAGGAGGTGGATGTGGATGAGAAGGCGGCATTGCTAGCCGGCAGCCGGAATCATCCCAAGGCGGAACTCGTCAGCTCGGAATCTCAGGAGCTCACCCCAGGACCCACCTCACCGCCCGGAACCTCGTGAGCTCCGCCGGCGATGGGCGACCAGGTGGACCTGGCGACCCTCTTCCGGAAGTGCGACGTGCGCGGCACGGGCCGCCTCGAGTACGAGGACTTCAAGCGCCTGTGCAGGGACCTCGGCGTCGAGTCGCACGAGGTTCCCGCGCTCTTCCAGTCTCTCGACAGCGACCGCGACGGCGCCATCAGCTACGGCGACTTCGAGGACGGCTTCAGGAACGTGTCCGAGGGCTCGGACGAGACCGGCCGCGCGGCGTCGCTCCGGCGGCTATCGTCCGTGTCCTACTCCAACTTCTCCACGACCTCCTCCACGTCCCCCTTCGCCTCGTCCCCCGCGGGGCGACTCGCGTCCCTGCCGCCGGTCGCCGCCTCGTCTCCCGTCAAGTCGCCGCTGCGTCGCAAGCGCTCGTGGCAGGATTTCGAGGATCAGTGCGGGGAGAATGTCCGCTACCTGCCCAAGTGAGTGGCTCGTGGGATCATTGTGTTATTGGGTGGTGGGGTCATTGTGTTCTTGGGACGTAGAGTCATTGTGTTCTTGTGTCGTGGGGTCATTGTGTTCTTGGCTCGTGGGGTCATTGTGTTATTGGCTCTTTGGGTCATTTTTTTATTGGGTCGTGGGGTCATTGTGTTAATTGTGTCATTGGATGATGGGGTCATGTGACGCTATTGGGCTGTGGTCGTCCTTGTAAGAAAGCTGCTAATCTCAATGGGCTTCATCAGCTGCAATAATACAGCCCCGAGTCTGGTTTCGGGGTCGTGGTGGGGGCTATGGGGATGGTGGCTGACCGAGAGGGGTCAGTGAATGATGAACAGCAGGCGACAGCTCGCGTCTTTCCTCTCTCTCCGCCGAGTGCTGCCGACTTTTTGCGTCGAACTCGGACCCAGAGAGGCGGGGACCTTTGCCTCGATTGCCGCCTGGCAACTCGCCAGCGTTGGTTGGAAAGCAAACCTGGCTCTGCCGATGAGGCACTGAATGTCGAAACCGGTTGAAGAGTTGTATTTGTATGAAAGCAATGCTGCTGAAATAATTAATTTTTGAAAGCCCCGCCCACCTCCACGTAACCCCCCCCCCCCGCGAAGCTGGAATCCGCGGTGACAGGGGGAGAGGCAGTTTACGGGCTTGATGGTCTCGATGAGAATGCCGACGGTGGTTGTACATTAACCACGTGGGTTGTATTCCCTTATCAGCAGGAATTCAATCGCCATAGTTTACGGCGTCAGTAGCAGCAGAAGCAGCAGCATGAGCGTTATAAGAAGCATTGGCCTCATCATCATCAGCAGCAGCAACGATAGAACATCGTCATCAGCAGTAGCGCAATACAGTCATCAGCAAGGGCAATAATGATATCATGATCAGTAGCTGCGGGGATCAATAGCAGGGGGCATCATCCCCATGATAATCAGCAGCATGTGTGTTATCAATTATCAGTGGCATTAGCAGCAAGCACATCATCGTCATCATCTTTACACGCAGCTCCCTCTTCCTTCAGACAGCGGTGGCCTCGCACAAACCACAGCCGCCACCGCAAGCCGCACGCTGCCAGTCACAGCCAAGCCGCACGCCGTTACCAATCACAGCCAGATTAGCAGGACGACTACGACCACCAGTTACACCCGCCGGGAATATGGAGCATGGTCCCGGACACGGAATGGTCTCGGCTCGCTAGTCGTTAAAGTCCCAGCAGGTGGCTTGATTTAAGGCATCGGGAATTAAAACACCTTGGCACATTAGCGAATAACATCGGCGGTGGCTTTCGAGTGAAAATTATACGATAGGCGCTTTATAGCTCATCAAATTCCCCCAGTACAGGTAAACGTTCTGATTTACAACATGTAGAGAGAGGCCAGGGATAGCTGCTATCTCTGTGACGAAGTGGCCCGTTCGTTCCTTGTTTTTGTCTTGGGAGGTCACAGGAGTGCTGTTGTTGACACGGAGCGAGTTGAGTTTTTTTTGCTTTGTAGATTTTCTTGTGCACCACTGCCAACGCAAGCAGCAGCATCAACCTCGCCAAATAAATTTGGTTTAGCTATAATAAGTAATTCTAAATGTAAATAAGTAATTTTAACTTCAGGTAAATCCCCTAGACTCACGATTGCTAGTATTGACAGTTACAATCTGGGGTTGGATTTTTTTTTACGTGTAGAGATTCATAAATAAAGTTGACGTCTGCTCATCATTTCAACCAATCATCTCTATAGACTTGTCACTGCCATGGGAACTTGGAAAATCCTCCACTGGTCCACGTTTGGAGCAGACAATGGCATGGTTTGTTGTTGTGTTGTTTGTGGTTGTTATCGTGGTGAATTGTAGACGAACGGGCCTCGTGGGCATCGCCATCGCCACGTTCCCCGGGGGTCGTGGGGGCTCCGGGAACTCTTAATCGATGCGTGAAGTCACGAACCCCACGCTTCACTGACCCCCCCCCCGCGCTCTCCGTGATTCACAACTCCACCGCCAAATTCCACGCGGTGACTCTCAAGCTCCAAACCGAGCCGCACCCCAACCTCGAGCCCTAGCAGCAGCCCAACTTTAACCCTGGCGTGAGTCTGACTCTAACCCTGGCGTGAGTCTGAGTCTAACCCTGGCGTGAGTCTGACTCTAACCCTGGCGTGAGTCTGAGTCTAACCCTGGCGTGAGTCTGAGTCTAACCCTGGCGTGAGCCTGACTCTAACCCGGCGTGAGCCTGAGTCTAACCCTGGCGTGAGCCTGACTCTAACCCGGCGTGAGCCTGAGTCTAACCCTGGCGTGAGCCTGACTCTAACCCGGCGTGAGCCTGAGTCTAACCCTGGCGTGAGCCTGACTCTAACCCGGCGTGAGCCTGAGTCTAACCCTGGCGTGAGTCTGACTCTAACCCTGGCGTGAGCCTGATTCTAACCCTGGCGTGAGCCTGACTCTAACCCGGCGTGAGTCTGAGTCTAACCCTGGCGTGAGTCTGACTCTAACCCTGGCGTGAGCCTGACTCTAACCGGCGTGAGTCTGAGTCTAACCCTGGCGTGAGCCTGACTCTAACCCGGCGTGAGTCTGACTCTAACCCTGGCGTGAGTCTGAGTCTAACCTGGCGTGAGTCTGACTCTAACCCTGGCGTGAGTCTGACTCTAACCCTGGCGTGAGCCTGACTCTAACCCGGCGTGAGTCTGAGTCTAACCCTGGCGTGAGTCTGACTCTAACCCTGGCGTGAGTCTGACTCTAACCCTGGCGTGAGTCTGACTCTAACCCTGGCGTGAGTCTGGGTCTAACCTGGCGTGAGTCTGAGTCTAACCCTGGCGTGAGCCTGACTCTAACCCTGGCGTGAGTCTGACTCTAACCCTGGCGTGAGTCTGACTCTAACCCTGGCGTGAGTCTGAGTCTAACCCTGGCGTGAGTCTGAGTCTAACCCTGGCGTGAGTCTGACTCTAACCCTGGTGTGAGTCTGACTCTAACCCTGGCGTGAGTCTGACTCTAACCCTGGCGTGAGTCTGACTCTAACCCTGGCGTGAGTCTGACTCTAACCCTGGCGCGAGCCTGACTCTAACCCCGGCGTGAGCCTGAGTCTAGCTCTAACTGAAGCCTGATTCTAACCCTGGAGTAAGGCTGATTCTAACCCTGGCGCGAGCCTGAATTTAACCCTCGCCGATGCCTAACTCTAGCCCTGCCCCAACTTTTGACACTAGCCCTAAGCCTAACCCTAGCCGCATGACTAACCTTAGCCCTAACGCTAACCCTAACAGAATCAGAATGTGTATTTAGACTGGAGGGATCCGATGAGCTATTATACAGCTCTTTTTCACTGATGTCTGGCCGGGACAGGTCAGGACGTCACAACAACAAACAATAAACAAAAGCACGACTTGAGTGCAAAGGACAGGAATGGCAAACAAACAACAACTGACCTGAGCCTCACTAAACGACTCCTAAGCATAACTTTAACCCTAGCACGGAGCCTAACCCTAGACCCAAGCCTAACTTTAAACCTAACCATAATTATAAGTGTAAATCTGGCCCAAAGCCTAACCCGAGCTCCTAAACCCGTTCCTTCAGGCTAACTCTAACCCTAGCACGGAGCCATAACTCTGACCCTGTCCCCTAATCACTCTGAACCCCTCATTCACAATGTCCCATTGTGACTCTTAGTGACGTCACGGCAGACCCATCTATCCCCCCAAGAGCGCCGTGAGGAATTCTTACTGCGTCGTAAATCCTCAAAATTTACGACCCAATAATGTACAGACGTGTGCGCCTGTTGATCTATTGCCTCGTGTGCGAGAGCACTCTGTGTGTGTGCGTCTGTGGGTTTACGTGTGTGTGAGAGAGAGCTGTGTGTGTGTCTGTGGGTTTACGTGTGTGTGAGAGTTAGACGTGTCTGTATATGTCCTTGTGTGCGCGCGTGTACGTGTTGCGCGTCTGTATCGGCAGCGTGGGGAATACGGGTGACGAATTTCACTGAGCCACTTCACGCTCAACACGTTGGTCATGCCCTGTGCCAACCAGCCTGCTCCGCTTCCTCGTGCGACGCATCTGTGACCGATGAAATGTACATCCTGCGCGAGGTCAACCATTCACATTCAAATTCAGGGTTGTGAGCCTTCTCAAAGAAGCACGTGGAAATTACACATTCCCGTGACGGGGTGGTGGTGTGCGTGGTTGTGTGTGTTAGCAGTGGTGGCATCGGCGGCCGTGGCCACGATGACCTCTTGACCTTGATCCTCTCCACAGCTCGTGGGTCCACGCCTCGGAGCTGCACTCGCAGCTCTCCCAGGTGGGGGATGAGAACCTGCAGCTGCTGTACGAGGGCGTCCTCTCCAACTTCCTCAGCGACATCAAGCGCCGCGTCACCGACAACGAGGATGTGAGCTACCAGCTCAAGCGGTGAGCCGCTCCCCCCACTTCCTCCCTGCTCCCCTCTCGTTCCTGCTACCCTCTTCTCCTCCTGCCCTTCTCCTCATGTCTTCCCTCTCACCCCCCCCCCCCCGTGTCCTCTCTGCTCCCTCTGTCTCTCTTCTCCTCCCTGCTCCCACCCACATTCCCCCTCCCTGAGAAGGTCGGGTGTCGTCGACCGATAAGCACCTGCAGCAGCGTTTGGCATAGGGAAGCAGCAGTGACCTCTCGGATCCTGACCGCAACCTGACTGGTCATCGCGGGGGGGGGGGGGGGGCAAGCGGTCGGCGTTTTCCCGGAGGACCTGGATGATGACAGGCAGGGCCAGCAGGCGGATGGACTTCAGGCCTCCTAGCTCGGAGTGACCGGTTCGATTCCCGCGCACAGGATACAGGAGCAGAGCGCATTCCACCAGAACGAGATGGAGGCCGAGATGGAGGAGCGGGTGGCAACCACGGAGACGCGTGTCCGCAACGAGGTGGGACGCTCAACCAACCGCACTCCCACTCATCCGCACTCCCACTCATCCGCACTCCCACTCATCCGCACTCCCACTCATCCGCACTTCCACTCATCGTAGGCGACTCGGTGAAGTCGCCTACGCCGCTCTCGTGCCAGGGCAGGCGCACTTTGAGGCCACGCACACGGACACGAACATGTCCGTGTAGCCTTTTAACACATACACTCGCGTACACATTTGCACGCAAAGACAAAGATCCCCTGGGTAGCCTCTCGACAGGTAGTTGGGGCAAGTGCTGGTCGAGAGTACACAAGTGGTGGTGTGGCCAGAACCACAATCGGCCACCTTTGTCTTCCCAGGGCTGATGTTTTTCTCACCACACCCGGCACTCATTTTAAAGCTGAGCTGATCTAAGGGATGCCAGGGTCTGGTTTATATCCCACTCGCCAATAACGTCAGCAGTAGCCGAGAATCGAACTCGGGTCGGCGGCTTCATAGGGTAGTGCGCTAACCACTATGCCACCTCTCCACGCACACAGACACGCACACACACACACAGATGCCAACACACGTGAACGCATGCGGATCGGGCACTATATGTGGTTGAGGTGTTATTGAGGTGTGGTTCTTCTGCAATTCACGCATCGTTCGTGCTTGGCTTGGGGCGTGGTTGTGTGCAACTTCAGTGGCATGCCAGTGTGCTTTTAAGTATCGTTCAGTGCTTCTTGGAACATTTAGGTATGGTTCGTGTATGATTCAGGTAAAGTTCGGGAGTGGTTCCTGATACGTTCAGGTAAGTTTCAGACACTGTTCGTGTAATGTGCAGGTGAGGAGCCGCTCATGTTCAGCTCGTGTTCAGGTGATCTTCAGGTGATGTTCAGGTAATGTTCAGGATATCTTCAGGTAGTGCCCCCCCCTAACGGCGCCTCTGTGCACCCGGTGCAGGAGAAGGCGAGGGCCGAGGCGCTGATCGCCGAGATGCGGAGGAGGCACGACGGCGAGGTGACGGAGCTGCAGGCGGCACTCGAGAGGGTCAACGAGGTGCGTGTGTGTGTGTGTACGTGTGGGAGTGTGTGTGTGTGGGAGTGTGTGTGTGGGAGTGTGGTGTGTGTGGGTGGTGTGTGTGGGAGTGTGTGTGTGTGTGTGGGTGGTGTGTGTGGGAGTGTGTGTGTGTGGGTGGTGTGTGTGGGAGTGTGTGTGTGTGGGTGGTGTGTGTGAGAGTGTGTGTGGGAGTGTGTTTGGGTGGTGTGAATGTGTGTGTGTGGGAGTGTGTGTGTGGGAGTGTGTGTGTGGGAGTGTGTGTGTGGGAGTGTGTGTGTGGGAGCGTGTGTGTGTGTGTGGGAGCGTGTGTGGAAGCGTGTGTGTGGGAGGTGTGTGTGGGAGGTGTGTGTGGGAGGTGTGTGTGGGAGGTGTGTGTGGGTGGTGTGTGGTGTGTGTGTGTGTGTGGGAGTGTGTGTGTGTGGGAGGTGTGTGTGGGAGGTGTGTGTGGGAGGTGTGTGTGGGAGGTGTGTGTGGGTGGTGTGTGTGGGTGGTGTGTGGTGTGTGTGTGGGAGTGTGTGTGTGGGGAGCGGTAGTTAGTGGTTAGCACGCTGCGCTACGAACCTGGTGACCCAGGTTCGATTCCCACTCATGGCCAACACCAGTGACGATTATCTGAACCGGTCCTGGGCCTCCCCTAGGTCGACTCCAATGAGAGTACCTGGTGCGATGTGTAAACATCGCCACTCGGGAGACAAAGGCGGCCAGGCGTGGTGTTGGCCACCCACCCCCTCGTGTGCTGTGCTGGCCTTCATAGGTGCTCGCTAACTGCATCTGTGTGTGCATGTGTGCATCTGTGTGTGTGTGCGTTTGTGAGTGCGTGCGTATGTGAGTGCGTAGGTGTCTGTGCAACAGTGCGTGTGTTGTGTGTCCGTGTGTGTGTGTGTGTGCGCGTGTGCACATTTCTCTTGGCGTGTTTGTGAGCATGCGTGTGTGTGCTCGCTAACAGCACTACCCCTACAGTCTGTTAAGGCTATATGGGGGATCTTTGTCTTTGTGTGTCCGTGTGCATCTGCGTGTCCGTGTGCGTCTGTGTGTGTACGCGTGTGCACATTTGTCTTGGCGTGTCTGTGAGCATGCGTGTGTGTGTGTGTACGTGTATACGCACGCACACACTCACGCGTGTTTGTGTCGGTCTCGTTCAGCTCCAGTCGGATAAGAAGGCGGTGAACAAACACGATGAGATCATCGAGCTGAAGATGAAGATCAACGAGATGACGATGGTGGGCGCACTCTGACCCGATCACCACAACTCTACCCTGGACACTCGCCACAACCCTGACACCCACCGCGGCTCCAACCGTAACCCCTACTCTGGCCCAACCCTCGTGTTGGCCTTATCGCTGACTCTTACCTTGACCTGAACCTTTACCCTTTTCATAAACCTTAGCCTAATCCTATTCCTTTCCTTGAGCTCAATGTTAATCCTTCCCCTAACCCTGAGTCTCGTAATCACCCTCCCCATGGCCCTTGACAAAGCAGCACTCGCGTTACCCACTCTGCAGGGATGATGAATGCCTTGGTTAACTTCCTGACCATTGCTCTACAATGACTCCAATCCTCATCCTCCTCGTCGTCCTCTGCCACCTGCAGGAGAACCAGCAGATGAAGAGGAACCTCTTGGAGGCGCAGACGAACCTGATGGTGCTGCAGAGCGAGCTGGACACCGTGAAGACCGAGTCCACCTCCCAGCGGCTCAACCTGGAGAGGTGAGGTCCCCCAAGTCGACCGTCCGGGGTCAGGAGGTCAAACGGAGTGGCCTGCCATTGCTGATTGCAACGCGGCATCCGAACGCGACAGCATCTCAACACGAATGTCCCTTGTGATGGCCTTTAGCTAACCATCAAACCATCCACAGATGACCATCCATGGCTAACCTTTTGGCCAACCATCTAACAAAGACGGTCACTGCATCGCGCACTTTCAGATGCGCTTCTGCGGCCGTCTGGAACGCTCTTCCTTCCAACATTAGGAAGCGACTGGAGCTATGCTCTTTGAAATCATCATCGTCTAGAATGGAAACCATTTTTCTTTAGAACTACTTTTTGTGTTTAGCTCGTTGTCCTTCCCCCGCACCTCCGATTAGTGTGGTTGGCTACGTACGGTGGGAAAGAGGTTCAAGTTCAGCGTACATCGTTCTCAAAGCATTCGATAATGAAGGTGGAACAAGAAAAACGACGCGCTGTCTCTCTCTCTCCGCCGAAGCCCTCGCGTCGTGGCGAGCAGCAGACAATGAGCTCTGAATGTATTTCTGCTGCCATTGTGCACAAGAAGAGAAGAGCATTTCTCAGGTCATGTTTGTTATTCAAATAAGATGTAAAGAAAGAGGCGTTGCTGTCAGTGGCTGTACTAAGTCATGAAAAACAGGGACCCCATCAATCTCCCGAGTCCCCACAGAGGAGTCATCATCACTAAACTCAAATATCTGCTGCAGTGCATGCACGATAAGCGTTTCAGCTCTCGCGAGTGTCAGGAAAATGGCCTGGAACGGTTTGCGCCGTTCGAGGGGACGGCTTAAAAGTCACTCAAACTCTCGCAAAAGTTCAGACGGGGACTGAGTGTTGCGTCATACCCCCGAGCATTCGGGTCGTCAAGAAATATCCAAGCGTATTGTCTGATAACACCAAACTGCTGCGTGTCTTTGTGTGCGAGCGAGTGGATTATTGGACAGCTGTCTGACAATTCAGAGTGGATTGTTTGAGTGGATATTCTGAATTCTCAGGGGATTTCTGTCTCCTGTGATTTTAATTCCCCATAAAGTGTCCCCCTTGACCGACACACGCGGAGACACACGGGGGGGGGGGGGGGTAACAGGGGACACACGGGGGGGGGGGAGGGTGGGACAGGGGGCACACGGGGGGACACACGCGGGGACACACGGGGGGGGGGGGTGGGACAGGGGGCACACGGGGGGACACTGAGACGCGAGGCTACAGCACTGAGACACGACGGAGACTGAGCAGCAATGCGCCACTCTGTGCTCTCGTAGAGCGCCTCGGGCGCCCGCTGCTGCCGCCTCCTCTGCCAGCGGCCGCTGTCACGAATGGGCGCGCTTTATTTATTTATTTAACCTGTGCGACATGACAGAGGCCTCATTGTGATGGGGAGGGGTGGGGGAGAGCGAGGGCCGGGCTCCACGTGAGCAGCTCGGCAACCCTACACGCTGACGCGCAAGGCTGCGTGCGTGCGCGCTGGCATGTGTGTGCGTGTGTGCATGTAAACGATTGTACGTGCATGGTGCTAGCCCCCCCCCCATCCCCTCGTGCAGTGCCGACTTGCCTAGGTGCTCGCTAAAAACACTTGCCGAAACAGCGTATGCATGCTACCTGGGGGATCTTTGATACTGTGTGCGAGTGTGTGTGTGTGAGTGTGAGTACGCGCGTGCATGTGTAGATGTGTCCGTAGTGTGGTGGGGAGCGGTGGTGTAGCGGTTAGCACGATGCTTCACTACGAACCCGGTGACCCGAGTAACCATTTCTGATCACGGCCAACACCAGTGACGATGATCTGAACCAGTCCCGGGCCTCCCCAAGGCCGACTCGGCCTCAAATGAGTACCTGGTGCGGCGTGTAAATATCGCCAATAGGGAGACAAAGGCGGCCGGGCGTCGTTGTGGCCACCCACCCCCTCGTGTGCCATGCCGGCCTTCATAAGTGCTCGCTAACTGCACTTGCCCCATGTGAAGGTGACACGGGGCATCTTTGTTGTAGTGTCCAGTTGAGGTTGTGTTCAGAGTAACTTAAACAATGACACAAGTGGTACAGACAATCCACGTCCACCGTCATCGTTAACTGTGCAGCTGATTAATCAGTTTAATGTAACTATTACTGTATGAGTGAACAAAAACATCTCCACTACCATGGATGGTTCATGAATGTCGCTTTGTCTCCATGCCCCCCGTGTCTCCATGCCCCCGTGTCTCCATGCCCCCGTGTCTCCATGTCCCCGTGTCTCCATGCCCCCGTGTCTCCATGCCCCCGTGTCTCCATGCCCCCGTGTCTCCGTGCCTCCGTGTCTCCATGCCCCCGTGTCTCCATGCCCCCGTGTCTCCATGCCCCCGTGTCTCCATGCCCCCGTGTCTCCGTGTCTCCATGCCCCCGTGTCTCCGTGTCTCCGTGCCTCCGTGTCTCCATGCCCCCGTGTCTCCATGTCCCCGTGTCTCCATGCCCCCGTGTCTCCGTGTCTCCATGCCCCCGTGTCTCCGTGTCTCCATGCCCCCGTGTCTCCGTGTCTCCATGCCCCCGTGTCTCTATGCCCCCGTGTCTCCATGCCCCCGTGTCTCCGTGCCTCCATGCCCCCGTGTCTCCGTGTCTCCATGCCCCCGTGTCTCTATGCCCCCGTGTCTCTATGCCCCCGTGTCTCCATGCCCCCGTGTCTCCGTGTCTCCGTGTCTCCATGCCCCCGTGTCTCTATGCCCCCGTGTCTCTATGCCCCCGTGTCTCCATGCTCCCGTGTCTCCATGCCCCCGTGTCTCCATGCCCCCGTGTCTCCATGCCCCCGTGTCTCCATGCCCCCGTGTCTCCATGACCCCGTGTCTCCATGACCCCGTGTCTCCATGCCCCCGTGTCTCCATGTCCCCGTGTCTCCATGCCCCCGTGTCTCCATGCCCCCGTGTCTCCATGCCCCCGTGTCTCCATGCCCCCGTGTCTCCATGCCCCCGTGTCTCCATGCCCCCGTGTCTCCATGCCCCCGTGTCTCCATGCCCCCGTGTCTCCATGACCCCGTGTCTCCATGACCCCGTGTCTCCATGCCCCCGTGTCTCCATGCCCCCGTGTCTCCATGCCCCCGTGTCTCCATGCCCCCGTGTCTCCATGCCCCCGTGTCTCCATGCCCCCGTGTCTCCATGCCCCCGTGTCTCCATGCCCCCGTGTCTCCATGCCCCCGTGTCTCCATGTCCCCGTGTCTCCATGCCCCCGTGTCTTCATGCCCCCGTGTCTCCATGCCCCCGTGTCTCCATGCCCCCGTGTCTCCGTGTCCCCGTGTCTCCGTGTCTCCATGCCCCCGTGTCTCCATGCCCCTGTGTCTCCATGTCCCTGCGTGCCTGTAGGGAGCAGGCTCTGATCCGGCAGCACGAGGAGGAGAGGCAGGAGCTGACGCGGCAGATCGATATGCTCAGGTATGACGCGACACACACCCACCCTGACGCAACACACACAGTTCTACCGAGGTGAATGGTAATAGGTCGTACATAGCTCATGATCGATACCGTAGACCTCTGCTTCCTTTCGGTCCGATTTTGGCCTTGACACTAGAAGATAAACACATTACCCACGTGACTTGGGTGACTGACAGACGCACTCGCAAATGGACAGATGGAAGGAGTTCCTTCGAGTGTCAACAGCCTTGAGTACGTTGCAACGCTGTATTGTTCACACGTTAACGTTCAAACGTGTGCGTGCGTGTGTGTGCTCAGGGTGTGGGAAAGGTGGCGCAATGATTCGCGTACAGCCCTTTGATCTCAGCAACCTGGGTTTGATCCCTCACCACGGCCCAACATGAGTGGCGAGAGTTCAAGTTTATTTGCTTTGTCACACGGATGATGATGATGACGATGGTCCCGTGCAACTGGTTGCCTGACGATTGTACACGCGAGGTCCGTGACGCTGCATTGGCACAGCAGCAGCAGCAGCACCAACGACAATGACAACAAAGACAACAACTTGCAGAGAACGAGCACAGGGTCCTTCGGGAATATTACACAACATTTAGTGATATCTGAACCATTCCTTGGCCTTCCCCTAGGACGACTCGGCCTTAAATAAGCACCTGGTGCAATGTGTAAACATTGGCATTGGACCACCAACCTCCTCTTCCCCCCCACCCTCTTCCACCTTGCCAGACTTTAATAGGTGCTCGCAAACAGCACTTGCCCCAACATCCTGCGCAGGCTACACGGGTGACCTTTACCTTTGGCTTTGCGCACAGGTCGGCGCACCGCAAGATGAACGACAGCAACGATGGTCTCCGGGCGGTGCTGGAGAACTCGATGAGCCAAGCTCGCGCCAACGGAAGTCCCGTGAGTGACGTGCCGGTCACATCGACGCCACCTGTCCATCGACTAATGAGTTAACACGCGTGTCGGTTAACACGCGTGTCAGTCGAACAAGTCGCAAGCGTACGTCGCGGTCGGTGATGCGGCGAGAGACGAGCGTGGACCGGCTCGCTGCTGTCAGTCGCTGTCACACAAGTCTTAGACAAGGGGACCACAATGCACTTCTTCATGAAATGCTGGTGGTTCTCTTCCATGACACACGGAGGGCGGAGGTTCTCTTTGGCGCGTGTTTGTGCCTCGGACATTTTTTGCGGCCCGTGCCGTTTTTCTGTCACGACGACGCGATTGTCCCGTCATTCACGGATTTGATCGCTACTCAAACGTGCCCAGTTAGAACAACATTACTCGCCAATTGCTCAAGCGGGACTGCGAACGTGCCGGTTAACTAAATACGTTGTATTGCACGCGGCTGGGTGAACGTCAACGCGTGGACCCGGGCCACACGGAGCTGTGGTGGAGGCGGCTCGTGTCGGCTGTGCGGTGGGTCGCGGTGGGTCGCGGTGGATCACGGTGGGTCGTGGTGGGTCGCGGTGGGTCGCGGTGAGTCGCTCGGTGCCGCCAGGGCTCCCCTCCCCATGTAGGGCCGTGGTCCGGCCCTGGTCCGGTCCGGGTTTTCTCTCTCGACTCTGCGAGCGTCCTGCTCGGTTTCTGAGCAAACGTGGCAGCTGGGGGCGTTCTGGAATAACGCACGCGTCGCGAATTGGAACGGGAAACAATAAATTACGAATTCGTTATTATGTCTGCAATTTAAGCACGATGATAATGATAGAGTATTGTGATGATGATGATGTTAATGATGTCCACAATAATGATGATGTCGATGTCAGTGAGCACAGTGATGACGGCGACGATGATGATGTTGACAATGATGACGATGTTGTCACCAGAGATCTCAGAGCCCATCGCCGGTGCCTGGCCCGCGCCACAGTTCGCCGCAGGTGACTCGGAAAGTCACGGGGACCCCGGTTCGACTCCCGGTGCCGAGGAGGCACCCCCAGCAGCACTCCCCTTCTCACTACAGCGGCGACGAGGACGAGTGAGTGAGCGGCGGTGACCTCGGCACGCCCGGCCAGTCCAGCGGTCGCCCGGCCGGCCGGCTCGCCCCCGCGCTGAGAGCTGCCCCGAGCAAAGCTCGAGCCAAACGCACCCAGCACACTGTGGCTTTAAAGAGAACACGTTAATAGCGGGTGACATTCACAGCACATAGAGACAGGCCAACATGAACGTAGACTGTGCCCATATTCATAGCTCTAACCTTAGCCCTTCCACTGACGTGATCACTGAGATTAACCCAACACTAACCTCGACCCCAACCCAAGTCTCGACTCTAACCCTCGCCTTGACTTTCACACACACTCTAACTCTAGCCCTATCCCTAACCTTCACATCAACACCATTTACTCGCTGTCTCCCACCACCGCACCCGGTGGCGCAGATATTGAGTGTGCAGGCGGTGCCACTGCAACAGGTGCCGGACTGTAAAGGGGGAGTGAGGGGGGGTGGAGGGGGGAGGCCCATGGGATGCATTGCGGCAGGGCCCATGCGATGTATTGCGTCAGGGCCCATGCGATGCATTGCGTCAGGGCCCATGCCAACCTACGCCACTGGCCTAACCCCACGCCGTCCCCGCCCCTCCCGGCAGCTTCTCGGCGTCGTCTCTCTCTGACTCGGCGCTGGAGGAGGAGGGCGGCCCAAGCTGCGTTGACAGCGGCCTCTCCACCATGCGGAGGTCAGGCGAGGCCCCATGGGGGGCGACCCGCAGGGCGAGGGGCCAGGCGGCCGCCCTGCACCGTAACGGCTTCCGCGGGTCCGTGAGCTCCGAAGCATCGGCCGTGGACGTGAGTAGAAGGGGGGGGGGGGGGGGGCAAGGGGTTGGGTGCCTGGGGGGCCAGGGGAACTGATGGGGGAGAGCGCTGGACTGCCGGAGAGTCCGGAGGTCAGGGGTCGATCCTGGGTGTGGTTTTGCGGCTACGGTTACAGTAGTTTTGGAAGGTGATGGATTAATTCCGTGTCGGTCATTGGGGTTGATTGGCCATAGTCCACGACGCCAGTCAGTGCGGGTTGGTGAAGATGATCGCCCGCTACTCACGTTCGCCACAGCCGGGAATCGAACTCGGCCCGCTGGGTCCGTAGCGCAGTGGGGGATGCACCGAGCGGACGTCCCGTGACTCCGCACCGATGCGACCCCCCCCCCCCCCCAATCACCGCTCCCCCGCCCCCGACGGCGCCCCAGGTACCGGACATGGAGGACGAGGAGTCTGAGCGCATGCTGCGAGGCGTGCGCGACGCGCGCCCACTCAGCCGCACCCCCTCCAACGCCTCCTCGCGCCGCACCATCCGCGCCTTCGGCAAGGTACGGCACGAGGCCCGGCACGGCTCCCGGCACGGGGGGGCTACACCGACCTCTCCGTGGGGAACACGTTATCCGGCTACGTACGGCGCGAAAGAACGTTGAACGTACGTCCGTGCGTACATCTAGCGGTGCTGCTGCTGCGGAGGGAGATGCACGTTCACACAGACGCGTGCGTGCGCGTCTGTGTCGTGCGCGCAGGACAAGGACGCGCTGAGCGGCAGCGGTGGGTCGGGCCGCGTGGGCCGCGTCTACAAGATCGTGCTGGCCGGAGACGCCTCCGTGGGGAAGTCGAGCTTCCTCATGCGGCTCTGCAAGAACGAATTTGACGGCAACACCTGCTCCACGCTCGGTGCGGCGATGGGTGGGGAGTGGTGGCGGGGGGGGGGTGTGAGGGGAGGGGGGGAGACCCCCCGAGGTGTGTGCAGAGGAACGCAGAGGTGCCCACAGGACGGTGATCGTCGATGAGGAGGAGCTCCCGTGCTGCTGCCGTGGTGGCAGACAACAACACCGACTCGACGCGTTCGTCAATAACAACACTGGGGTCTTGAAAGGGAAAATAAATAATAGGCGACGTTTTGGGCAATGACCCTCATTCACAGCACCTGCAGAGAGGCGTTTGTGACACCCTGGTGGTGGTGGGGGCGTGGGGTGGTGGGGGGGCGTGGGGGGTGCGTGTGACACCTTGAGAGTGGTAAGGTGACATCTGTGGCGGTGGGCGAGGGGACACCTGTGGAGCAGGTAGCACCTGCCGTGCTGCTGTGCCACACCTGGGGGGAGGGGAGGTGCTGGGCGGTTGGCTCACGCGGGTGGTGTGCCGTGTCGCAGGCGTCGACTTCCAGATGAAGTCTCTGGTCGTGGACGGGGAGGAGACGACGCTGCAGCTGTGGGACACGGCCGGCCAGGAGCGGTACGACCCCATGACCCCCTCTCCTCGTGGCCCCCCTCTCTCTGTGACCCCCCCTCTCTGTGACCCCCCCTTCTCCCCGTGACCCCCCCTCTCCCCGTGACCCCCCTCCTCGTGACCCCCCTCTCCCCGTGACCCCCCTCTCCCCGTGACCCCCCCCTCCCTGTGACCCCCCTCTCCCCGTGACCCCCCTCTCCCCGTGACCCCCCCTCTCCCCGTGACCCCCCCTCCCTGTGACCCCCTCTCTCCGTGACCCCCCCGTCCCCGTGACCCCCTCTCTCCGTGACCCCCCCCTTTCCCCGTGACCCCCCCTCTCCCCGTGACCCCCCTCCTCGTGACCCCCCTCTCCCCGTGACCCCCCTCTCCCCGTGACCCCCCCCTCCCTGTGACCCCCCCCTCCCTGTGACACCCCTCTCCCCGTGACCCCCCTCTCCCCGTGACCCCCCCTCCCTGTGACCCCCTCTCTCCGTGACCCCCCCTCCCTGTGACCCCCTCTCTCCGTGACCCCCCCGTCCCCGTGACCCCCTCTCCCCCCGTGACTCCCTCTCCCCGTGACCCCCCCTCCCCGTGACCCCCTCTCCCCCCGTGACTCCCTCTCCCCGTGACCCCCCCTCCCCGTGACCCCCCCTCTCCCCGTGACCCCCCCCCCCTCTCCTCCTGACCCCACCTCTTCCCTCCCGGGCTGTGTGGGCTACATGGGGGATCTTTGTCTTTGTTGCGGGCGCCAGGTTCCGCAGTATCGCCAAGTCGTACTTCCGGCGTGCGCACGGCGTGCTGCTGCTCTACGACGTCACCTGCCACGAGAGCTTCAAGAACGTGCGCGAGTGGGTGGACAATGTGCAGGTACAGCGGGTGCAGCAGGGACACGGGTGCAGCAGGGACACGGGTGCAGCAGGGACACGGGTGCAGCAGGGACACGGGTGCAGCAGGGACACGGGTGCAGCAGGGACACGGGTGTAGATACGGGTAAGAATGCCTGATGGGGGTGGCGGAAGGCAACACGGGGGTCAAGGCTTGGTCGTGGCGATGGGAACGAGAGCGACGGCAATAATGACTATGACGATGATAACGACGATGATGACGACGACGATGACGACGATGATGATGATGATGACGATGTCTGTCTCCACCGTGCCCACGCAGGACGCCGTGGAGAGGAGCGTGCCCATCATGATCGTGGGCAACAAGACGGACCTGAGGCCGAACGACGGGGCCCCTAACCGCACCTACGTCTCCACGAACCAGGGGGAGATGCTCGCCATGGTGAGTCTCGAGGGGGTGGGGGGGGGATCGAGCGGAGGAGGGGTGCGGGGAGCGGCTGGCCGTGACGAATTCCGGACCGTCGTACGCACGTGCGTGACCCCACGACCCCGTCACGTGCGTGCGTGCGTGCGTGTGTATGTGCGTGTGTATGTGTAGCCGTTGGCGCACTGCGCTACGAACCCGGCGACCAGAGTTCGATTCCCGCTCACGGCCAACACCAGTGACGAATATCTCAACCGGTCCGGGGCCTCCTCTCAGTCAAGTCAGCCGCAAATGAGTACCTAGTGCGGTGTGTAAACATCGGTACTAGGGAGACAAAGGCGGCCGGGCGTGGTGCTGACCACCCACCCCCTCGTGTGCCATGCCAGGGGGTCATTGTCCATGTCTTTGTGTGTGGGGAGCGGCAGTGCAACGGTCGGCGCGCTGCGCTACAAACCTGCGCTCGCTTCCCACTCACGACCAATCACAGTGGCATATTGTTGAACCCGTCCTGGTCCTCCCTCTAGGTCAACTCAACATTAAATGAGAGTCCTCGTGTGGCGTGTAACCGTCAGCACTGGCGAGATGAAGGCGGCTGGACGTGGCGATGGCCACCCACCCACTTGTGTGATGTGCCGGCCTTCATAGGTGGTGCTTAACAGCATTTTCCACAACAGCCCGTGTGAGCTATATGGGGGATCTTTGTCTTTGCAGTCGTACAGATCGTTGTTTTGCGAGACGAGTGCCAAGGACGGCGACAACGTGGTGGAGGCCGTGCTCCACCTGGCCAGGTGAGATCCCCATCATCATCATCAACAGCATCATCATCATCAACAACAGTATCATCATCAGCAGCAGCAGGAAAATCACCATCACACACACTATGCAAATGTAAGCACATCTGTGCACACAAATACACACATGTATATTTTTGCATGCACGCAAATACACTTATGCACGCACATACACCCAAGCTCCCACGAGGACACACTCATGCAGAGTACAAACCTAAATGTGTCTTCCTGTGCCCCCCCCCCGCCCTTCCCACCGTGTCCCCGTGTTTCAGGGACGTGCGTCGGTTTGCGGGCAAAGACCCGGACCAGAGTGTGACGGACTTGACGCAGCAGGGAAACAAGGAGAAGTCCAAGTGCTGTGATTTCTAGCCGCTCTCACCTCCGCTCGCCTCCGTTCACCTCCGCTCGTTTCTGCTCACCTCCGCTCACGTGGGATGGAGAGCAAGCCTGGCTGCGATTCCCCAACCCACGGAGACTCAGCACCAGCAGCAGCAACAACATCAGCATCATCATCAGTATGATCATCCTGAATCATCATCTGGCCACGTGCCACTCTGGACGTAGCAGCTCGACTCGCGATCGAGACCTGGCGGGGTTCCACCCAGCCCATCATCATCATCATCATTGACCCCGCGGGGGTCAGTAAAATGAGTATGGAGTCACTTCCTCATAAGTGAACAACGGTGGATGCTCTTTGAATGTATCGGTTCCTAAAATAAGAATGTGGAATGTCCACACACCCAACCGGCTTGGGTCCGCCAATCGCGATGTGCACCGTCTTCTCTCCGCTCGTTCTGGGCGAGAGGGCGGCACCGTCTAACATTTAATTCTTCTTCTTGTTGTTGGTATTATTGTTGTCGTCATTGTGTTCTGTTTTAGATCGAGATGCAAGCGGCACTTGATTCAGCACGTGGGTTCTAGTTGGTATGTACTGTACTGGACTCTCTAAGTGGCACGGTGACCGCTCTGTGTGTGTGCGTGCGTGGACCACAAAACCACCACGAGCTGGGTCTGTCCGGGTCCGTTACCCGGATTGATATTCCCGTGCCCCGGCACACCACATCCAGGAGTATACTTCTCGCTCCGCTTGTGGCTACCACGAGCCACGCGCCGTCGACTCGACACAGTCGACCACTGGCGATCCAGAGAAGACGCGTCGTGGGAAACGAAGCCCAGCCTGTTGTGTGTGTTGCATTGTGGGTATTGTGGAACGCACCGCGTCACTCTGCACGGACCGCAGTGAAAGCGCACGGAGCTGCGAGTTTAGCCAAAATCGATCTAATCGATCTTAGAGGTCCCCCGTCCACCCCTCCCCCACGCCCCACCACCCCACCCTATCCCCGTCCTCCATCCCGGGTCGTTAGCTGGTAGGGATGTAACGATGAATCACTTTATAACCGAAATAAGATTAATATGCTAACGGTAGCGTATGAATCGGTTATAATCGATTAATGTTGTGATTCACGAAAACCATTTGCGTGCCGCTATGGATTCCATACGCGGTGCTGCACGGGCAAAACAATAATCGATTCATTAATCGAATCGTGAACGTGAAATGATTGCCAAGCGTCACATCCCTACGGGCTCGTCTCTCAGCTTGAGCACTTTAATGAGCAATGAGTCAACGAGTCAAACGGGAATTCCCGTGAGGTCACTGGGGCTGGTTCGACTCCCACCCGCGGTCCCGTCCACTGCAGCTGCACCGACGCGCGCCGTTCTCCCTGCAGCGGGACTGGTGTCTGCTCTCGACCAATGGGCTCGCTTCCCTGCGCAGAGCCCTAACCCTAACTCAGGGTATTGTTCCACTGTACAATCTTTGTGTTTTGTTTTACACGCCGCGGTTTGTTGGAGCCTGTGGATAGAGAGAGACGCCTCGTGGTGCCATTGATCATTCGCCGGTTTGTTGTGCACGCGACTGAAGCGGTCTACCGCCGTGGCGCAATGGTGAGCCCACTGGACTCGCAATCCGCAGGTCGCCTGCTCCGTCTCCCTGGCGCAGCGGTGCGGTGGGGTGAAGTGTGGGCACTGGCACCGCTATCCAAGGCGGTCTCGCCAGCGTGGAGGAGCAGGGACACAGCACGACCGCTTCCTCGAGTGGGGGGTCATGCACCAGCGGTGGCGCGAGCGATGCGTCAGGTGCAGGGCCGGCTGCCCCCTTTACCTTCATACGAATACAATGAACAGTAGCACAAGACCCCCACGAAACGACTGGCAATTGGACAGCCGTCACCACCCCGTCACTCGGTGATCCGCCAACCCCACGTGGCTGTAGATATTTGTTTGATTTGCCTCCCCCACGTTGGAGACGGCGGAGTTTCTGCTGGTAGCCCGGCCGCGAGGACGGGCACGAGGTTTTAAGCAAAGTGAGACGCGCTTCCGTCGTGCTCATTTGTTTTTAAACAATGACACTTGTTTACAGATGCGTTCACGTGAACTTTGTATAGTCTAGCGACAGGGGGGGGGGTGTATTGTTATTTTTAAAAACGAATACCACTTTATGGAACGTCATGACGGCCAGTGGTTTAACTTTGGTTAGACTGGGCCCTGTCATGCGAATGTGTAATTTCCACCACCGCTGGGCCGACTTCGCCTCGTGCAAAATGAGCGGCTCGTGTGCGTGTTGGGAACAGAGATTCGCGTGGTGTTTGCAAGAGTCTCTCTCTCTCAACTTTCGTCCGAGTTTTGATCAAATCGCGCCCCATGTCTCACCATCAGACGCGGAATCAATTGTAAATATAAATTACAGCAGCGGCATTTTATATTCAGAGTTGAAATTCTCGAAGAAATTACACGATTGGAATTGACCACCAGGTCTGCCCATCACCACCGCCATCAACTACAAGGAAACGGAAATTCGGCCCAGGTGATGGTGGTGGTTATTAGGTTGGCTATTGAAGATCAAGAGTCTAAGATCTGTAACGCGCTGTATTCAGCAAAACATATAGAATTAATCCAAATGAAACTTAAACAGGGAAAAAAAATTAATCCGTTCTTAAAATAACCGATTGCGATGTCACGGCTGACCGGACTTCAGTTGACAGACTGTTCCAGGCCACGGGGCTGGAGATGGGCCCTCCCTTCTACTGAAGGTGACCACTTCGCCTCTAAATGAATCCAGATCTCGCAGTCGATGCAGTGATCATCGAACTCCAGTCCTCGCCATCTCCCCACCCCACGGTGCAACGATTCGTGCTTTACCGAGCATCCGGCGCGTGCAGGAGGCATAGTGCGACTTAGCTGGCCAATGAATGATGTCGTTGAGTGGTGGTGTGGTAGGGCGCGCCGCGGTGGGGGGGGGGGGGGGAAGTCGCAGCCACTCGAGTTTGAGTAACTCTGCGCAGGACTTAATGATATTTTAAGGAACGATAATGTTAACGATCTCTTAATTAAGGATATCTTAACGAACTCTTAATTAGTGATCTCTTAATGAGATGCGTGGGAGGGTGGCCCGTCCCCTTCGTGTTGCCGCGCGGGGTCAAAACGAGGTCAATTGTATTTTCTTGCACAGTTTTATCTTTTTGAGGAAGGCTACTGCGATGGTTAAATAATAAATAAAGTTTACGGTCTCTTGTAACATCATCTCACGTGTCGTAATCAACATCAGTGTCAATCATCGTCAGCCATCACTTTGTTTAGCTCATGTACATTAGGCGGTACAGCAAATAGGTTTCTTACGCAATTACTCATCTGTGTGACCTATTGAGTGATGTCGCCTCGCATCTTGATGCGCGGTGCTGGGAGTTATCTGAGGAGCCAAACTCTCACTCCCAATGGAATCGGCTGTGGGCAAACATCTCAACGTTGCAGCGCCTCCCGCGAAATGGCCTTGCGACTCTGATGCTTTTAAGAATGCGGGAGAAAGTGGCCCGGTGGGTCTCGCATTGCTGCTATGAGCTCGGCCACATGAGTTCGATTCTCGGCCACGGGGGTTGGTATGTGACCGTAGTGGAGAGTGAGCTGTGACTCGTGATCCTACCCCCTCCACGAAGCCACACTGACCAGCGCGCTGAAGAATGCTCAAACAATCCCTCTGACGGCACGCAGAGGCCTTCATCCAGCAGTGGATTGACAAAGCGCGTGACGCAAATATTATTTCACGTGATGAATTTAAGTTTAAATACATCTCGGTAAACAGGGAATAAATTTGAATAACTCGTTATTAAATTGATTACATTAAATGGCCTAATCGAGCGGAGACTTGATACCCTGATTATTATTATGATGATGAGATTTCAGTGCTCCTAGCGCATGTTGTGAAATAAAAGCCGAAGTAATTAAGAAATTAAATTTGCAATTAAGCGACGAGAGTGTTGGTTTACTCGTGAAAACGATTTAACATTGCACAGACGAATTGCTTAATTATGCTATACCAACGGGCTCCTCTTAATTACATTAATTGATCAATCTCCTGCACCAGTCCCTGATGGGATTGTCTGTCCTAAGCCTAGTTGAACGGCACAATCACCACGGTGGGAGAGTCAACGTTTGGCGACATCCTATTTTACCAGCCACGCGGTATTTGCACGTGTTCTGGATGTTGAACGCATCATCGGTGGTTATTTGTAATGATATCGTCCACATAATAATATAATAACATTTTATATAATTATCATGAATCTAGAATTAGTGTCAACAAATCATCATTATCATCATAGTAATTCTACTTCATCATCAATTCAACATTTTTATTGTCACCACCATCAATCGCAATTCCTGGGTCACTAAAATGAGTACAATAACTTGAGGGTACACTATTTGGACTTGGTGCAGAGGAACTAACAGCAGCTGTTTATTGTGTTACTCTGATGCAGACAAACTAGTCCTCGTCAGAGGAACGTAGAATTCCCACCACATGCAATACGGGCTGTCAAGGCAGCATAAGGACCGCAATCGCCCCCTGCAGTGGAAGCGGGGGACACCAGAGTCTCGTCTGCTGCCCTCTCGTCATGATGATTAAGAAAGCGGTCTCAGCCTCCGTGCCTCGCGCCCCGCCACGCAACGCCTGCACGCGCTCGCCGATCGTCTGCGCTCAGATTACGTCATCGCACGCTACACGCGCCTGATGATTGGGGCGATCGGGTCACGCGTTATCTCGTAACCTTGGCGAGCTCGAATTTCAATTGAAGATATAGAATCTTAATTTAGATCGCGACGATTTTAATTTGAATCGGCGCTCTTGGCTTTGCGTGGGAAGCTGCCCTGGAGAAGTGGCCTTCGTGAGTCCAGGACTGGCGCTGCGCGACCAACACGCGCTGGCTTTGTGTTCCAATTCTCATCATCAGTTAGTCGCAGCGACTCGTAGCGAGAGCCGCAGAGTCGCGGCGTCCAGACTCACAGACTCGCCCACGGGCTCGCGCAGAGACCCGTGGGACTCGCGCCTCCTAGAACAACACCGAGTAGCAGACGAGTCCGGGTGGGTGCCTGAGAATCTCAGGTCCGGGTCGGTTTGTACCGGGAGCTTTCCGCGGTGCTGAATCGGAAGGTCCCTCCGCGTCTCCAGCAGAGGGCGGCCAAGTCGCGCCCGTGGCAATTTCAGCCAAAATCACAAATCCTGACAAATCCTCCAGGGGTGGAGCAGCGGTCGTGACCTTGTTTTTTTAGAATCAGAGCAGAATATTGTATTTATACCGCTACTGGAGGAATCCGATGAGCCATGAAGCTCTTTTTTCGCAGATGTAGTTAACTCAGAGGGGGGGGGGGGGGGGGCACACACTCAGGGGTCATTGACGCAGTTAATGTTAAACAGGCTTTAAACAAACGCTAAACAGAATGAGCAGATTCTGCTTTTGTTAACATAAATTCTGCTCAAGAGCTCACCCCCCCCCCCCCCCGCGTATATGAGGAACAGTTTAAGAAAAGCGTCACTGGCGTTCGAAATTGTACCAACATTTCTATAGGTGGGATTGAGTCTTCAGCAGTGGGGGGGGGGGGGGGGGGGGGGGTTCTGCGCCCCCCCTCCCCCCAGCCCCCCACAGAGCGCTCAACGTAGAGTGTACCATCTCAATTCCCGGTCTCGATTTTGATTGAAAATACGGATTCATTCGCATCCTAATCAACTGTTGCGATCAGGTGATGTGAGCAAGCACCTATTATGACGGGCACGACACACGGCGGGGTGGATAACCACCGCACCACGTCCGGCCGCCTTTGTCTCCCCAGTGCTAATGTTTACACATCGCACCAATTACTCATTTGAGGCTGAGTCGACATAGGGGAGGCCCAGGACTGGTTCAGATATTCGTCACTTCTGTTGCCAGTGAGCGGGAATCTAACTCGAGTCCCCGCGTTCACAGCGCAGTGTGCTAACCACTCCACTACCGATCACCAAGATAGAAAACCGACACACACACGCACAGGCACTCACACACGCACAGGCACTAACACACACAGCAGCTCATACATCAACACAATCGCACGCGCTCGCACGGGTCGCGAGGACCGTAAAAGCCGACGAGCAGGCACACAATAAAACAAAAAGCAGAAACGAGCCATTGTTTATTGACGCTGCAGGAAGGCGGCCAAAGTCAACGCGGAGTGGAGGGAGAGAGCGCGGGGGAGAGTGGGAAGAGAAGGGGGAGAGTGGGAAGAGAAGGGGGAGAGCGCTGTGAGAGAGAGGTGGGGTGGGGGGAGAGTGGAGACGGAATACAGAGGAGAGAGGGGACTGAAAGTGGGGGGGTGGGGGGGTCGGCTCGAGCCGCGCATCCTGCCCGGGGTCGCGGGGTCTTCCTGCGAGGGTGGAGAGGGTGGATCCCGCGCCCGGCTCGACAATGACCAGCGAGGGAGGGAGGGAGATTCTCCGCTCCAAGCCGCGCTCCCCCCAATGCCCCCGGACCACACTCACGGTCACGTGCCCGGAGAAGCTGCCTGGCCTTATCACTCCAAGAAACTGCTCGCCTTCTTGGGCGCAGTTCTTGCCCTCTCATAGCTCTGCTCGCGAAACGTCGACCCCCTTGAGAGAAACGTCTGCCCCGGTTTGAAACGTTCAGGCTGGCCGGCCTACGATCCATCCTGAGTTTAGATAGACGGGATTGTGTGACGAGTTCACAGATCCATAAAACATCTGGACACGGTCCCATAAGTGAGCTCTTCGGACAGGCGAGGCTGCGTTGCCTGCGTCACGTAGCCCGCATGTCCAGCCACCGCATGCCAACGCAGCTTTTGTTTGTCCGGATAGAGAGGGCTGAACGGGTGCGGCACGGGCGAGGGTCTAGATGGGCTGATGCGGTACAGGAGGATGTGGAGCTGATTGGACTTGTGTGATCGGGCGAGTGTGTGCGTGAGAGTGTGTGGGGGGGAGAGTGAGTCGCACGGGCTAGATAAGAGATGTGCTGATGGGGTACGGGAGGATATGGAGCTGAGTGGACGTACCATGTCCAAACCGGCCTCTATGGGGGAGGCTCGTGAAGGACGCTACTGGACTTGGCAATTGGAGGCAGTCGCCTTCCAACAAGAGCGGAGAGCGGAGGGGCGACGCTAACAACAATGAGCAGAGCGCCGGGCAGCTAAAACGCAGCAATTTGGCATAGTGAAGAGCATAGATTGTGTATCTGCCAGTTATCTCAGTTAACCCATGATGCTGAAATCCTTCCTGTGACCTCCTTCCATGTACTCAGCTTTTCCGACGAGGACTCAGCCTAACATTAGTCAATGGTGCGGTGTGTAAACATCGCAACTAGGGAGTCATAGTAGGGCGTGGTGCTGGCCACCCGCTCCCTCGTGTGCTTTGTCGGCCTTCATAGGTGCTCGCTAACAGCATTTGCCCTAAAAGCCTGTAAAGGCGACACAGGGGAAATTTGTATTGTGTGTGTGCACTCCAAATCGAGTGACTCGGGTCTGCCATTGTGTTGAGGTCGCGTGTCCGTTCCTCCCCTTCCCCCCCCGCCCCCACCGACATCCCTCTCCTCAATCCCATGACCCCCCCCCTTCGCGGACAAAGGAGGCACGAGGGGGGAGGGGCTCCCACGATCCATTCCCCGCCAAACCCCAAACCGCTCGCTCCCCCACGACC
Organism: Lampetra fluviatilis; assembly: GCF_964198595.1. Classification (NCBI taxonomy): domain Eukaryota; kingdom Metazoa; phylum Chordata; class Hyperoartia; order Petromyzontiformes; family Petromyzontidae; genus Lampetra; species Lampetra fluviatilis. The sequence goes on from NC_136277.1 coordinate 34,090,351, forward strand.
CCAGCTTGCCGAGGGGAGGCGCTCTCTGCTCGCTCCACCCTCACTCCCTCACACTCCACCCTCACACTCCACCCTCACCCCCTCACACTCCACCCCCTCACACTCCACCCCCTCACACTCCACCCCCTCACACTCCACCCTCACTCCCTCACACTCTACCCCCTCACACTCCACCCTCTACATCCACCCTCACCATTCACACTCCACCCTCACCCCTCACACTCCACCCTCACCCCCTCACACTCCACCCCCTCACACTCCACCCCTCACACTCCACCCTCACACTCCACCCTCACCATTCACACTCCACCCTCACCCCTCACACTCCACCCTCACCCCCTCACACTCCACCCCAACCTCCTCACACTCCACCCCCTCACACTCCACCCTCACACTCCACCCTCACCGCCTCACACTCCACTCTCACACTCCACCCTCACACTCCACCCTCACACTCCACCCTCACCCCCTCAAACTCCACCCTCACACTCCACCCTCACACTCCACCCCAACCCCCTTACACTCCACCCTCCACATCCACCCTCACACTCCACCCTCTACATCCACCCTCACACTCCACCTCACCCCCTCACACTCCACCCTCACCCCCTCACACTCCACCCTCACACTCCACCCTCACCCCCTCACACTCCACCCTCACCCCCTCACACTCCACCCTCCACATCCACCCCTGTCCTCCCCCAAGCCCCACTGCGACCCCCAGCCCCACCCCAGACCCCTTCCCCAGTCGCACCCCCGCCTATCGACCTCCCTCCCTCCCTGACCCCCGCCCCCCCTCTCGCCCTCTCCTCTCGAGGAGACGTCGCGCGCCTCTCCGCGTCTGCGCTGGCGCTGTGCGAGAGTCTCTGCGGGACACCTCCACCCCCAGCTCGCCTCCCTCCAGCGACGCAGTGGGCGTGCGCACTCTCAGCGTCACCACCAACAACAACAATCACCACCATCACTAACACCACCACCAACAACAACAATCACCACCATCATCATCACTAACACCACCATCATCATCACTAACACCACCATCATCACCACCACCACCACCAACAACAACAACAGCTGCTGCCGCCTCGTGTCGCCGCCGCACGCGATCCCATCGCTGCCTCCGATACAGCCACAATCGTCCACTCGTCTCACCTCCCTCTTCGCCGTCCCCTCCTCTCCCCACGACTCCCCTCTGCTCTCCCCTCCTCCCAACAAATAAAACCAACTTAAGTGGCCACGGGGCCGGCGTGCGCGCACACGCGCGAGCACGCGCCTCCTCCCTCCCCTCCTCCCCCTCCTCCCCCTCCCTCCGCCCCTCCTCCCCCGCCTCCCCATCCTCGTCTCATCGCCCCGAGCCGCGCCGCCTCGCTAATTGGAGCGAGCCGGCGCTGGGGGAGGTGGCACGCGCATCGCATCGCCGCCGTCAACATTCGCCTCGCTCCCTCCTCAGCGCAGCCGCCGCAGCCGCTCAAGTTAGTCTCTGATCTCTGGTTCCATTCACATCTCAAGTCGGTCTCTGATCTCTGGTTCCATTCACATCTCAAGTCGGTCTCTGTTCCCTGGTTCCATTCACATCTCAAGTTGGTCTCTGATCTCTGGTTCCATTCACATCTCAAGTTGGTCTCTGATCTCTGGTTCCGTTCACATCTCAAGTCGGTCTCTGTTCTCTGGTTCCGTTCACATCTCAAGTTGGTCTCTGATCTCTGGTTCTGTCCCCATCTCAAGCAGGTCTCTGCCCTCTGGTTCTGTCCCCATCTCAAGCAGGTCTCTGCCCTCTGGTTCTGTCCCCATCTCAAGCAGGTCTCTGCCCTCTGGTTCTGTCCCCATCTCAAGCAGGTCTCTGCCCTCTGGTTCTGTCCCCATCTCAAGCAGGTCTCTGCCCTCTGGTTCTGTCCCCATCTCAAGCAGGTCTCTGCCCTCTGGTTCTGTCCCCATCTCAAGCAGGTCTCTGCCCTCTGGTTCTGTCCCCATCTCAAGCAGGTCTCTGCCCTCTGGTTCTGTCCCCATCTCAAGCAGGTCTCTGCCCTCTGGTTCTGTCCCCATCTCAAGCAGGTCTCTGCCCTCTGGTTCTGTCCCCATCTCAAGCAGGTCTCTGCCCTCTGGTTCTGTCCCCATCTCAAGCAGGTCTCTGCCCTCTGGTTCTGTCCCCATCTCAAGCAGGTCTCTGCCCTCTGGTTCTGTCCCCATCTCAAGCAGGTCTCTGCCCTCTGGTTCTGTCCCCATCTCAAGCAGGTCTCTGCCCTCTGGTTCTGTCCCCATCTCAAGCAGGTCTCTGCCCTCTGGTTCTGTCCCCATCTCAAGCAGGTCTCTGCCCTCTGGTTCTGTCCCCATCTCAAGCAGGTCTCTGCCCTCTGGTTCTGTCCCCATCTCAAGCAGGTGGTTCTGTTCCGATTTCACCGCGTGCGCGCGCAGGCGCGGGATCTCGCGTTCGGAGGAGACAACATCCCCCCGGCATTCAGACCACAGGGGCCCGAGGAGGGAGACAGAGCAAGGGGAGCGAGTGAGAGGCGGAGCCGACCGGACAACCCAAGCGCTCGACCCGACTGACCCCGAGCCGAGCCGGTGCCGGTCTGGCCAGGGTCGCCACACCCCGGGGCGGCGGTGCGCCCGGGCGCCGCGGCTTCGTCCAGCAGCAGGGCTCCTCCACATCGTCGTCGTCGTCGCCGTCGGCAGCAGCAGCAGCAGCACCGCTGGCATGGCCAAATGGCTGAAGGAGCACTTGGGGCTGGGCGCAAAGCGCGCCCCGCCACAGCCTCCCAAGCCCGACTACCGGCGCAAGACCTCGGCCGGTCCGGCGGTGGAGGTCGCCCTCCCCGGGCCGGCCCTCACCGGTGACCTCCTCCTGTCGGCCTACCGCGCGCAGAAGGACAAGGACTTCGAGGACCCCTACAGCGGACCCTGCTCCAGCGCCCTGCAGCGCATCAAGATGCAGGGCGAGCAGCAGCAGCAGCAGGAGGCGACTGACGCGGAGCAGCAGATGGGGACTGCTTCACAGCAGCAGCATCAGTTGCAGCAGCAGCAGCAGTCGCCGGCGGCCACTGCTGGTGCTGGCGGTGGTGGTGGCCAGCAGCAAGCGGACGTGAAGTTCTTGTCGCAGAAACATCGTCTCATCAAGGTGGAGAGCGCTGCTGCTGCTAACGCCGCTGCTGCAGCTGCTGCAGCTGCTGCTGCTGCGGCCGCTGCTGCGTCTGCTGCTGCTTCTGGCTCCGCGGGAGCCGCGGGGCCGCCAGGGAAGGCGCTGCGGAACGGCACGCGGGGGGGCAGCAGCGGGCAGGGGGGCAGCAGCGGTGGGCAGGGGGGCAGCGCGGACGATGGCGCGGCCAAGGGGAAGGACGACAAGGTGAGGACGGGACGACTCGCACCACTACTCACACCACAACTAGTACAACTAGCACCACAACTAGTACAACTAGCACTACAACTAGTACAACTAGCACTATAACTAGTACAACTAGCACTATAACTAGTACAACTAGCACTACAACTAGTACAACTAGCACTATAACTAGTACAACTAGCACTACAACTAGTACAACTAGCACTACAACTAGTACAACTAGCACTACAACTAGTACAACTAGCACTATAACTAGTACAACTAGCACTACAACTAGTACAACTAGCACTATAACTAGTACAACTAGCACTACAACTAGTACAACTAGCACTATAACTAGTACAACTAGCACTACAACTAGTACAACTAGCACTACAACTAGTACAACTAGCACTATAACTAGTACAACTAGCACTACAACTAGTACAACTAGCACTACAACTAGTACAACTAGCACTATAACTAGTACAACTAGCACTATAACTAGTACAACTAGCACTACAACTAGTACAACTAGCACTACAACTAGTACAACTAGCACTACAACTAGTACAACTAGCACTATAACTAGTACAACTAGCACTACAACTAGTACAACTAGCACTATAACTAGTATAACTAGCACTACAACTAGTACAACTAGCACTATAACTAGTACAACTAGCACTACAACTAGTACAACTAGCACTACAACTAGTACAACTAGCACTATAACTAGTACAACTAGCACTATAACTAGTACAACTAGCACTACAACTAGTACAACTAGCACTATAACTAGTACAACTAGCACTATAACTAGTATAACTAGCACTACAACTAGTACAACTAGCACTATAACTAGTACAACTAGCACTACAACTAGTACAACTAGCACTACAACTAGTACAACTAGCACTACAACTAGTACAACTAGCACTATAACTAGTACAACTAGCACTACAACTAGTACAACTAGCACTACAACTAGTACAACTAGCACTATAACTAGTACAACTAGCACTATAACTAGTACAACTAGCACTATAACTAGTATGACTAGCACTACAACTAGTACAACTAGCACTACAACTAGTACAACTAGCACTACAACTAGTACAACTAGCACTACAACTAGTACAACTAGCACTACAACTAGTACAACTAGCACTACAACTAGTACAACTAGCACTACAACTAGTACAACTAGCACTACAACTAGTACAACTAGCACTACAACTAGTACAACTAGCACTACAACTAGTACAACTAGCACTATAACTAGTACAACTAGCACTACAACTAGTACAACTAGCACTATAACTAGTACAACTAGCACTACAACTAGTACAACTAGCACTACAACTAGTACAACTAGCACTACAACTAGTACAACTAGCACTACAACTAGTACAACTAGCACTATAACTAGTACAACTAGCACTATAACTAGTATAACTAGCACTACAACTAGTACAACTAGCACTATAACTAGTACAACTAGCACTACAACTAGTACAACTAGCACTACAACTAGTACAACTAGCACTACAACTAGTACAACTAGCACTATAACTAGTACAACTAGCACTATAACTAGTACAACTAGCACTACAACTAGTACTACAACTAGTACTACAACTACAACTAGCACTACAACTAGTACTACAACTAGTACTACAACTACTACAACTAGTACTACAACTACAACTAGTACTACAACTAGTACTACAACTACAACTAGCACTACAACTAGCACTACAACTAGTACTACAACTAGCACTACAACTAGTACTACAACTAGCACTACAACTACTACAACTAGTACTACAACTACAACTAGTACTACAACTACAACTAGTACTACAACTACAACTAGCACTACAACTAGTACTACAACTAGTACTACAACTAGTACTACAACTAGTACTACAACTAGTACTACAACTAGTACTACAACTACTACAACTAGTACTACAACTAGTACTACAACTACAACTAGCACTACAACTAGTACTACAACTAGCACTACAACTAGTACTACAACTAGCACTACAACTACAACTAGTACTACAACTAGTACTACAACTAGCACTACAACTACTACAACTAGTACTACAACTACAACTAGCACTACAACTAGTACTACAACTAGCACTACAACTAGTACTACAACTAGCACTACAACTACAACTAGCACTACAACTAGTACTACAACTACAACTAGTACTACAACTAGTACTACAACTAGCACTACAACTAGTACTACAACTAGCACTACAACTACAACTAGCACTACAACTAGTACTACAACTAGCACTACAACTAGTACTACAACTAGCACTACAACTAGCACTACAACTACAACTAGCACAACTAGTACTACAACTACAACTAGTACTACAACTAGCACTACAACTACAACTAGTACTACAACTAGTACTACAACTAGTACTACAACTACAACTAGTACTACAACTAGTACTACAACTAGTACTACAACTACAACTAGTACTACAACTAGTACTACAACTAGTACTACAACTAGCACTACAACTACAACTAGTACTACAACTAGTACTACAACTAGTACTACAACTACAACTAGTACTACAACTAGCACTACAACTACTACAACTAGTACTACAACTACAACTAGTACTACAACTAGTACTACAACTAGTACTACAACTACAACTAGCACTACAACTAGTACTACAACTAGTACTACAACTAGTACTACAACTACAACTAGTACTACAACTAGTACTACAACTAGTACTACAACTAGTACTACAACTACAACTAGCACTACAACTAGTACTACAACTAGTACTACAACTAGTACTACAACTACAACTAGTACTACAACTAGTACTACAACTAGTACTACAACTAGCACTACAACTAGTACTACAACTACAACTAGTACTACAACTAGTACTACAACTAGTACTACAACTAGCACTACAACTAGTACTACAACTACAACTAGTACTACAACTAGTACTACAACTAGCACTACAACTACAACTAGTACTACAACTACAACTAGTACTACAACTAGTACTACAACTAGCACTACAACTACAACTAGTACTACAACTACAACTAGTACTACAACTAGTACTACAACTACAACTAGCACTACAACTAGCACTACAACTAGTACTACAACTACAACTAGTACTACAACTAGCACTACAACTAGTACTACAACTACAACTAGTACTACAACTAGTACTACAACTACAACTAGCACTACAACTAGTACTACAACTAGTACTACAACTACAACTAGTACTACAACTAGCACTACAACTAGTACTACAACTACAACTAGTACTACAACTAGTACTACAACTAGCACTACAACTACAACTAGTACTACAACTACAACTAGTACTACAACTAGTACTACAACTAGCACTACAACTACAACTAGTACTACAACTAGTACTACAACTACAACTAGTACTACAACTAGCACTACAATTAGTACTACAACTACAACTAGTACTACAACTAGTACTACAACTAGCACTACAACTAGTACTACAACTAGCACTACAATTAGTACTACAACTACAACTAGTACTACAATTAGTACTACAACTAGCACTACAACTAGTACTACAACTACAACTAGTACTACAATTAGTACTACAACTAGCACTACAACTAGTACTACAACTAGCACTACAACTAGTACTACAACTAGCACTACAATTAGCACTACAACTAGTACTACAACTACTACTAGCACTACAACTAGTACTACAACTAGTACTACAACTACTACAACTACAACTAGCACTACTACTAGCACTACAACTAGTACTACAACTACAACTAGTACTACAACTACTACAACTAGTACTACAACTAGTACTACAACTAGTACTACAACTACAACTAGTACTACTACTAGCACTACAACTAGCACTACAACTACAACTAGTACTACAACTACTACAACTAGTACTACAACTAGTACTACAACTACTACAACTAGTATTTTCACCACCACCACCACCACATCTGCATGTGAACCTAGTCTAGGCCTCCCATAGGTTCACTCGGCATAAACTAGTACGGTATAACAGCTCGGTGTGCTCAGCACGTGGGTTTAGACGCGTGTGTGTGGAATCTCGCTTGATCTCAGTCTCTGTTCCATCGCCTCTGATGGGCGTGTGTGTCTGTGTGCTGTGGGGCACGCTGGCTCCGAACCACACGAGGAATAGGTTCGGCCCCGGTTCACGCCTTGTTCAAAGTTCCCGTCCGTCCGTCCGACTCTTGCCGAAAACTTTCTCCATCACCGCTCCCCACGGCTGCGAGACGGCGTCTCGCGGAGTCTGGGCGAGTCGGCTCCGTCTGGCCTCCAGCCACCACGTGGACCCGGCCCCAACTGCGTGTGTGTGTACACGTGTGTGTGTGTGTGTACACGTGTGTGTGTGTGTCCGGCAAAACAACCTCCTACCTCCTCGCGGTGCCGGACGGGCAACACTGTCGTGGGCAGTGCTGTGGGGGGAGGGCCAATGCCCATTGGCCTCTCCCCTCATGGCGTCTGTGACCACCACAGTGGCTAAACGGGGGCTCTGGACGGGTGCGAGGGGCTGGTAACCCCTCCACCTTCAATTAACCACCACTAAACTACGATTTAAACATAAACCTGTAATTAATAAGCTTGTGCCGGAGGCCCCGGGGGGTCAGGCTTTTATGACGTCTCCTGGCCAAACCCCATTTGGCGGAGCCAGGAGATTGAATTTTAACCCTCGGGGCTCCTCCAGTAACAACGAAAAACCATTGCGGATGGCCACGTGGAATGTTCGAGCGCTCACTGCGGAGGAGAGGCTGCCACTCCTCTGTCGGGAGCTGGACCGGTACCGCCTGGATCTCTGTGGCATTCAGGAGGTCCGGTGGACCGGTTCTGGCTCCTGCCACCATGAGGGGTGGACAGTCCTCTACTCGGGGCAGGAGACTGCCAAACAACAGGGTGTGGCTCTTCTTCTGAACAAAAGAATGAAGGGGGCGTGGGAGCGTGGTGGTGAGGTGTGGGAAGCTGTAAGCCCCAGGATACTTTGGGCTCGCCTTCCCATCAACCAGAGGCGAGGAGTGGTGGTCGTGGTTACTTACGCCCCCACCGAAGACGAACATCCGTGGAGGGATGCAGGCAAAGCCGATGAGTCAGACGCTTTCTATGACCTACTGTCACAGGTGCTGGCTAAAGTGGCCACTCGGGACAGAGTCATCTTGTTGGGTGACTTCAATGCCCGAGTTGGTCATGATGCTGGCACCTGGTCTGGAGTGATTGGAAGGCATGGGCCAGATCAGCTCAATAACAACGGTAGGAGGCTGCTAGATTTCTGTGCAGCCCATGGGCTTGTAATTACCAACACGCTCTTCCGGCATCGGCGCATCCACACAACATCATGGATGCATGCCGGGTCCAAGCAAGAACATCTGCTGGACTACGTAGTGACGGACCAGCGGATGCGAGCCCATGTCCTTGACACCAGGACCTACCGTGGAGCTGATCTGCCCTCTGACCATCGACTAGTCATCTGTAAGATGCGCCTGCCATTCTTCCACTCCGGTGGTGGGTGTACACCCAGGATCCCATTCCAACCAAAAGTGGCCTGGTCTAAGTTAGCTGATGAAAGTTGCAAGCGAGAATTTCATCATCGCTTGCAGCTGGGGTTGGCATCGTCCCCCACTCCACCTGATGTCGAGGGTAAATGGGCGAGGTTTAAGACTGTGACTCATGCAGCTGCAATGGCTGCTTTGGGTACGCGGTCCAGACCTCCCCGGGAACCCTGGCTGACGGAGGAGGTGTTCAGGTTAATTGAGAAAAAGCGACAGGCCCACTCTCATCGCCTACAGCATCCCACGTCAGAGAATGAGGAGGTTTACCGCAGCCTTCGCTCGGAGGTTCGGAGAGCCGTAAGGCGCTGTAAGGATGGGTGGTGGTCGCGGGTTGCTGAGGAGATGGAGTCTGCCTCAGTGGCCCGCGATCACAAATCACTATTTAACTCCATCAAAAAAGTAACCTGCAGCGCCACACCTATTACCATCATTAGAGGAAAAAACGGTGATCCAATCTCCGACCCCCAGGAACAGGTTTGCAGATTTGCTGAGCATTTCTGTGAGGTCCTGGGGGAGGGAAAATCTCTCAGCCAGGAAAACATCATGGCACAAAGTGGGGATAACCCTGCTGAGGCTGCGGTGCCTCAAATATTGGAAGAGGTCACCCCCTGTGAGTGGCTGGCTGAGGTACCGGCTGTTGAGGAAGTACTGAGGGCGATCCGGAGTCTGAGACCAGGGAAGGCACCGGGCAGAGATGATCTCCCAGGCGAAATGCTGAGGGAGGGTGGCGTTTGTGCACAGACTGCCCTATATGACATCATAACAACAGTCTGGACCACTGGACGGGTTCCGCAGGACTGGAAGGATGCCCTGGTGGTCCCCCTCTTTAAGAAGGGGGACCGCACAGACTGTAACAACTACAGGGGCATCTCACTCCTCAGTGTGCCGGGTAAGGTCCTGGCAAGGATTATTCAACATCGCCTTGCTAGGCATGCTGAGGAGAGGCTTGCGGAGCCCCAATGTGGTTTCAGGAAAGGGCGGTCCTGCACAGATGCCATATTTTCTGTCCGTCTGCTACAGCAGAGGTGTAGGGAATTCCAAAAAGACCTACATCTCTGCTTTATTGACCTGGTCAAGGCCTATGATACCATCAGTAGGACTGGGCTCTGGGTTGTTCTTCGTGCTTTCGGAGTCCCTGACCCTCTGCTCACGATCATTAAGGACCTTCATGATGGTGAGCGGGCCCGGGTAAAACTACGTGGCCGGGAGTCGGAGCCTTTCCCTGTACACCTTGGGGTGCGACAGGGATGTCCTCTGGCTCCCACATTATTTAACATCTATTTCGACTGCGTAGTTCGTGAAGCCTTCAATAGCTGTACCGGGGGAATTACCATTTGGTACAGATATAATGGGAGGCTGATCGACGCCCGGGTGCGATCAAGGGATGGCTCCCTATTGGTCAACCACGTTATGTATGCCGATGATTTGGTAATAGCTGCTCATTCAGAAGAGGAGTTGGAGACGCTGCTGCTGAGGCTGGAGTGTGCCACTAAGAGGTGGGGCCTTACCATCAGCCCCACCAAAACTAAGCACCTGCCTGGGTATTTTGTACCATCGGGCACTCCGCCCCCACAACTCCCAATCGGTGATGGGGCAGTTGTGGAGAGAGTAGAGAGTTTCCCATACCTGGGCAGTGTGCTCATGACCAGCTCCAGTTTATCAGCAGAGGTCTCACTCCGAATCAGTCGAGCGGCAATATCTTTTCATCGGTTGCGTAACGCTGTGTGGAAGCTACCTGGTCTGTCGCTCCGCACGAAGCTTCAGGTCTTCTCGGCCACGGTCATTCCCTCCCTTCTCTACGCTTGCGAAACGTGGACCCCCCTAGTGGAGCATCTTCGCCGGTTGGAAACATTTAGGCTGGCCTGCCTACGATCCATCCTGGGTTTGACCAGGCTGGATTGTGTGAGGAGCTCACAAGTCCTTGAAAGATCTGGGCAAAGTCCCATCAGTGAGCTCCTCCGGCAGGCAAGGCTGCGTTGGCTGGGTCATGTAGCCCGCATGCCCAGCCACCGCATGCCTAAACAGCTTTTGTTCGGCCGGATCGAGGGGGCTAAACGGGCGCGGCACGGGCTAGAGAAGAGATGGAGTGATGTGGTACAGGAGGACGTGGAGCTGAGTGGACTTGCCGATGACTGGTACCAGCGGTGTCAAGATCGGCCTCAGTGGAGGAGGCTCGTGAAGGACGCTACTGGGCAGTTGGAGGCAGTCGCCCTCCAACAACAACGGAGGGCGGAGGAGCGACGCTCACAACAACGAGCGGAGCGCCGGGTGGCTAAAGCACAGCAAGTTGGCACAGTAGGGGGCACAGGTGGTGCATCAGCCAGTCATCTCGGTCATCTCGGTCAGTCGACCCGTGGCACCTGGGTCTGCCCCGTGACCTCCTGCCAGCGGGCGTTCGACACTTCACGTGGCCTCAAGGTGCACATGGCCTGGCACAAGCGTCGTGGTGACGTCACCGCCACTTAGTGGCGAATGGCGGTTGTTGTTGTTGTTGTGTGTGTACACGTGTGTGTGTGTGTGTACACGTGTGTGTACACGTGCGTGTGTGTGTACACGTGTGTGTGTGTGTACACGTGTGTGTGTGTGTACACGTGTGTGTACACGTGCGTGTGTGTATTTGGGGAGCGGTAGTGTAGCGGTTAGCGCGCTGCGCTATGAACCTGGCGACCCGGGTTCGATTCCCGCTCACGGCCAACACCAGTGACGATTATCTGAACCGGTCCCGGGCCTCCCCTAGGTTGACTCAGCCTCAAATGAGTACCTGGTGCGATGTGTAAATACCGTCACTAGGGAGACAAAGGCGGCCGGGCGTGGTGTTGGTCACCCACCCCCTCGTGTGCCGTACCGGCCTTCATAGGTGCTCGCTAACAGCACTTGCCCCAACAGTCTGTTAAGACTAAATGGGGGATCTTTGTGTGTACGCGTCTGTGTGTGTGTACACTCTCCTGTGTGTGTGTACACTCTCCTGTGTGTGTGTACACGTGTGTGTGTGTGTGTGTACACTCTCCTGTGTGTGTGTACACGTGTGTGTACACGTGTGTGTACACGTGTGTGTGTACACGTGTGTGTGTACACGTGTGTGTGTGTATTTTAGTTGTAGCGGTCAGCGCGCTGCACTACGAACCCCGGCGTCACGAGTTCGATTCCCGCACACGGTCAACACCAGCGACTATTTTCTGAACCGGTCCTGGGACTCCTCTAGATTGACTCAGCCTCAAATGAATACCTGGTGGGGTGTGTAAATATCGCCACTGGGGAGACAAAGGCGGTCGGGTGTGGTGCTGGCAACGCGCCCCCTCGCGTGCCTTGCCGACCTTCATAGGTGCTCGCTAACAGCACTTGCCCCAACAGTCTGTTAAGACTATACGGGGGAATCTTTGTCTTTTTTTATACACGCGCGTGTATGTGTGTGTACACGTGTGTGTGTGTACACGCGTGTGTGTTTCTACACGTGTGTGTTTGTGTGTTTATATAGCCTGGGTTCTTTGCTCGCGGGGTAAAAAGAAAGCGGACGGAAATGGGGGGCATTGCCCCCCCCTCCACACATGTGTTGGGCCCTCCACCCGTCTCTGTGTCGAACTCATGTCCGGTGCTTGGGTGCTGCTGCTGTGCTGGCAGTGATGCACAAACAACAAGAACGCCACGCGCTCCTTACCAACACTGCCTCAAAGGGACAATCTTTAATAGGCGACGTTTCGGACAATGGTCCTTCTTCATGGCGCATCAGTGGCCCTTCTTCTACACGTTGTATGCGCATTTCCCGCACTTTAGGCTACGTACGGTGCAAACGAAGTTCAACAAACATATTTGTCATGTTAAGGCCACAGTGTTATTATTTATGAGCAGACCAGCATGGAACCGCTGTGTTTTGCCGTTGAAGCGTGCTTCTAATGATTTTTTTTTACAATTTACTATTTTGATTATACCAGGTAAGGCCCAACGAGCCTTCACGCCTTCACGGCTCTTTTTCAGAAGCGACCCGGCCACAAACGATCGCTCGGCGAAAAGTGGCTCAGTTATATCACGTTGGACATTCATAGCGGCCAACCACGAATTGGAACCGTCGCCTCTCGCGCACGACGAGGAGGAGGAGGTGGTGGAGGTGGGGGGGGAGATTTCGCCGTGGCGAGCGAGGTTGGTTGGGACAGCGCGAATCTGGCCGGGTCTGTGGCCGCGTTGCATTGGTTGCGCTCCGCGAGTGGAGAGGGCGGACATCACGGCGTTGCCTATTCGTGAAGACCGCGGGTCGTTGTTTGTTTGTGGCGTTGCTTTAATTTTGTAATTGTCCGTGGCCGTCGTCTTACACGCGCGCGCGGGGAACGCGCACGTACCATCATGTGTGTACGTGCGTGCGTGATGTGCTCCTGTGTCTACAAAGACCCCCCCCACCTCCACGAAGCCCGTAGCGGACTGTTGGGGCGAGCGTGGCGAGCGAGCGTGGCGAGCGAGCGCATTATTGGTTGACCAGGAGCTCGCCGGCAAGCCATTTCCTCCCCAGTGTTGAATTCTACACAGCGCATCAGGAACTCATTTGAGGCTGTACCGACCTAGGGGACATGCCCAGGACAAGGTTCAGTCATGCGTTTATATACACATACAAAGATCCCTCGTATATGCTTGTGTGTACACACACACGCATACCCACAAGCGAAACTGCGTCTTGAGACTCGGCAATGCTTTCCAGGTTAAACAACATGAGTACACTCTCACTCTGTGGGGAAGTCAGCATAGGTTGTCCTATGGAGAGGCTCGCCCCCCGCCATAGGAACGTGGAATTTCCACCACTGGCTCAGGGCTGTAAACGCGTGGTGAGCACCGCCTCGTTGCTCATTGAAGCATCGAACTCGCTCTGAGTGAGCAGCATCACTGCCACGGTGAGCCAAAGTGTCTCCTTACTCAATTGGGCGACCTTGAGCCAATGGCGATATTCCACATTCCCGTGGCCGGGAGCCAGTCTGTCCATAAGACGACCTTTGCACGCTGACTTCCCGCAAAGCGGTATTTATTTTATCTCTCTCGGGGGGAATGATGGAGATGCCACGCTCGCTTTTGGCAACATGTGGCGCGTGGGAGTGACGAGGTCACGTGGGGCTTAAGCTGATGCAGACTCGCAGGATGCATCACGAGGAACACACACACACATACACACACGCGCGTGTGTGTGTGTGTGTTGGACACACCATCCCCCTCGTATGCCGTGCCGGCCTTAATAGGCGCTCGCTAACAACGCTTGCTCCAACAGCCTCGCTGGGAATGGGGGTGATGGTTGTGTTGTGATCGTGTCTCGCTGTCAGTGCAGAGAGAATAAATGCCCTCGATCCACCCACCCACCTCCCCCACCCCCTGCTCCCTCCCCTCGGACCGGTCCTTCCTGCCATTGTGCTGTTGGGACAGAAAGGGTCACGTGTCACCTGTCGGGCAGGCATTGTGGGAAGGGAGTGGGGGGGGCTCATGATTGGATGTTGGAAACTGGAAAGCACACGAGGTCTCTTTACTCCCCCAACTCCCTCCCAGACCCCAGCCCCCTCACCCCCCCGGACCCCCCCACAGCCTCCCCTCCCCCCAACTCCTCCCCTCTGTCCTCGCCTTATATTCTGACACCGGTGACTCGTCGTCAATAACCATGATCTCCATCATTATCATCGATACATGTGCGTGAGCTCGTGTGTGTGTCTATTTGTGTGTTTGTGGGTATATTTGTGATTGTGAACTTGTGTGTGTATACAAGTTAACCTATTTGCTGCACTGCCAACTGCTGCCACTAGCTATACATTGTTAATCTGTGCGAGTGTCTGGGGGTATCTGTGTGAGTCTATGAGTCTCTATATAATGGATTTCATGTGAGTATGGGTCTCCATGCAAGGAGTCTCTGTGTGAGTCTATGGGTCTCTATGCAAGGAGTATCTGTGTGAGTCTATGGGTCTCTATGTGAGTCTATGAGTCTCTATGTAATGGATTTCTGCGTGAGTCTATGGGTCTCTATTTAAGGGGTCTCTGTGTGCGTTTACGGGTCTCTATGTAAGGGATCTCTATGCGAGTGTATGGGGATCTGTGTGAATCTATGGGTCTCTATGTAAGGGGTCTCTGTGTGAGTCTATGGGTCTCTATGTAAGGGGTCTCTGTGTGAGGCTATGGGTCTCTATGTAAGGGGTCTCTATGCGAGTGTCTGGGGGTCTCTGTGTGAGTCTATGGGTCTCTATGTAAGGGGTCTCTATGCGAGTGTCTGGGGGTCTCTGTGTGAGTTTATGGGTCTCTATGTAAGGAGTCTCTATGCGAGTCTATGGGGTCTCTGTGTGAGTCTATGAGTCTCTATGTAAGGGGTCTCTGTGTGAGTCTATGGGCTCTATGTAAGGGGTCTCTATGCGAGTCTATGGGGTCTCTATGTGAGTTTATGGGTCTCTATGTAAGGAGTCTCTATGCGAGTCTATGGGGTCTCTGTGTGAGTCTATGAGTCTCTATGTAAGGGGTCTCTATGCGAGTCTATGGGGTCTCTATGCGAGTCTATGGGGTCTCTATGCGAGTCTATGGGTCTTTATGTAAGGGGTGTCTCTGTGTGAGTCTATGGGTCTCTATGTAAGGGGTCTCTATGCGAGTTAATGGGGGTCTCAGTGTGAGTTTATGGGTCTTTATGTAAGGGGTCTCTGTGTGAGTCTATGGGCTCTATGTAAGGGGTCTCTATGCGAGTCTATGGGGTCTCTATGTGAGTTTATGGGTCTCTATGTAAGGAGTCTCTATGCGAGTCTATGGGGTCTCTGTGTGAGTCTATGAGTCTCTATGTAAGGGGTCTCTATGCGAGTCTATGGGGTCTCTATGCGAGTCTATGGGGTCTCTATGCGAGTCTATGGGTCTTTATGTAAGGGGTGTCTCTGTGTGAGTCTATGGGTCTCTATGTAAGGGGTCTCTATGCGAGTTAATGGGGGTCTCAGTGTGAGTCTATGGGTCTCTATGTAAGGGGTCTCTATGCGAGTTAATGGGGTCTCAGTGTGAGTCTATAGGTCTCTATGTAAGGGGTCTCTATGCGAGCTAATGGGGGTCTCTGTGTGAGTCTATGGGTCTCTATGTAAGGGGTCTCTGTGTGAGTCTATGGGTCTCTATGTAAGTGGTCTCTGTGTGAGTTTATGGGTCTCTATGTAAGGGGTCTTTATGCGAGTCTATGGGATCTCTGTGTGAGTCTATGAGTCTCTATGTAAGGGGTCTCTGTGTGAGGCTATGGGTCTCTATGTAAGGGGTCTCTATGCGAGTGTCTGGGGGTCTCTGTGTGAGTCTATGGGTCTCTATGTAAGGGGTCTCTATGCGAGTGTATAGGGGTCTCTGTGTGAGTTTATGGGTCTCTATGTAAGGGGTCTCTGTGTGAGTCTATGGGCTCTATGTAAGGGGTCTCTATGCGAGTTTATGGGGTCTCTATGCGAGTTTATGGGTCTCTATGTAAGGAGTCTCTATGCGAGTCTATGGGGTCTCTGTGTGAGTCTATGAGTCTCTATGTAAGGGGTCTCTATGCGAGTCTATGGGGTCTCTATGCGAGTCTATGGGGTCTCTATGCGAGTCTATGGGTCTTTATGTAAGGGGTGTCTCTGTGTGAGTCTATGGGTCTCTATGTAAGGGGTCTCTATGCGAGTTAATGGGGGTCTCTGTGTGAGTCTATGGGTCTCTATGTAAGGGGTCTCTGTGTGAGTCTATGGGTCTCTATGTAAGGGGTCTCTGTGTGAGTCTATGGGTCTCTATGTAAGGGGTCTCTATGCGAGTCTATGGGGTGTCTGTGTGAGTCTATGAGTCTCTATGTAAGGGGTCTCTGTGTGAGTCTATGGGTCTCTATGTAAGGGGTCTCTATGCGAGTCTATGGGGTCTCTATGTGAGTCTATGGGGTCTCTATGCGAGTCTATGGGGTCTCTATGCGAGTCTATGGGTCTCTATGTAAGGGGTGTCTCTGTGTGAGTCTATGGGTATCTATGTAAGGGGTCTCTGTGCGAGTTAATGGGGGTCTCAGTGTGAGTCTATAGGTCTCTATGTAAGGAGTCTCTATGCGAGTTAATGGGGTCTCAGTGTGAGTCTATAGGTCTCTATGTAAGGGGTCTCTATGCGAGTTAATGGGGGTCTCTGTGTGAGTCTATGGGTCTCTATGTAAGGGGTCTGTGTGTGAGTCTATGGGGTCTCTATGCGAGTCTATGGGGTCTCTATGCGAGTCTATGGGTCTCTATGTAAGGGGTGTCTCTGTGTGAGTCTATGGGTATCTATGTAAGGGGTCTCTATGCGAGTTAATGGGGGTCTCAGTGTGAGTCTATAGGTCTCTATGTAAGGGGTCTCTATGCGAGTCTATGGGGTCTCTGTGTGAGTCTATGGGTCCCTCTCTGTGCGAGTCAACGGTGACCTGGCTGAGACCATCAGCCCCGGGATTCGAACCGGGGACGCATCTCAACCGTTTCACGTCCCGTGTCTCCGACACGGCCATTATGAACCACCCCGTGGGAGCCACGCTGACCGCCTCCGCTCCCCTGAGCCTCGCGTCAGGGTCCACGTGTCGAGACGTTTACGCTAAAACATAATTACAGCTCAAGGTCGCCTCGGATGAAGTGTAGAGGGCCGTTGCGTCTGTACCTCATTAATAGCCGCTGCCCTCTCCCAGCCCACCCCACACTGCCCCCCTCCCACCTCACCAACTCATCCCCTTCCTCCGATTATGAAGAGGGGTGAGCGATGGAGCGGGCAGGAGTGGAGGGGCAGGGGGGCCGCGATGAGCGGCGAGGCCGCGGTTCTTCACTCGGAGGGGGACGGCGCGCCGCGTGTGTCACGCCGATTGAGAGCGAATTTTTAATAAAAAAAAAAAATTTTACGAAATGATGACCGAAACAAAGTGCCGAATACACCGAGCATCTTCTTGTTTCCACTGATCGTAAAAAAAAAAGAGAGCGAATGGGTCCCAATTAGAGCTCTCAGCACAGAGAGAGAGAGAGAGGGGAGGGGGGAGAGAGGGAGAGATTTCGCTCTCCGCGTGTCCACAGATTGCCGCTGCTCCTGCTCAGAGCAACGCAAATAGGAAGGGAGCTTGCAGCAGCAGCTGCGATGTTTGCCCCACATCGGTGAATGGGTGTCCGACTCCCAGTATAGTAATGTGGAAAACACACCGCTTGCTCGGAAAAGCGACGGTCAGCGCTCGCTCCTGCGTGAGCTTTTGATCATCACTATCATCACCATCGCCTATGATCTATCCACAGCCCAGGGCTACTACCACCGATTTCATTGCTCCATCTCTGCAGTGGACGCGTCCCGTCACTTATTATTTAAAAAATCAGAAGATCTTGCCTTCTCTTACAATTCCACAGGCAGGGACCAGTCTCTCCATAAGATGACCATCGTTAACTGTTCACATTTGGATACCAGATTTATAGACCCAGAAGAAATGATGATGCTGATGATGACCCCAGGTCAGAAATTGCAAAACTGGCCAACACTAGTTGCAAATATTTTAATCGGCTCTGGGCCTCCCCTAGGTCGACTCAGCCATAAGTGAATGCCTCTTGTGCGCCGTGACAGCCTTCATAAGCTCTCACGAACAGCACTGGCCCCAACAAACAGACTGTGAGATGTGTTATGGGGAATCTTCGTGTGGGTTAGTTTTGGTGCGATCTGCCTGCCATTTATCTCGCGGTCTGCGCCGTGGACTCCTACGAATGGGCCTTTGACACTTCACGTGTTCTGAAAATGCACCTGGCCTGGCACAAGCGCTGTGGGGAAGTCACCGTCACTGAGTGGTGAAAGGCAACTATTGTTGGTGTGAGTACGTGTGTGTGCAAGTGTGTGCTGGCGTGTGTTGGTGAACAGCCTGCAATGAGTGCCTGCTACGATGTGAGAGCACTCGGGAGACAGAGGCGGCTGGGCGCTGTGTAGACACGCAACCAGCGCTCGCGAACAGCAGCTGTGTACTCTTCACGGCTCTTTTGGGATCTTTGCCTTATTATTTATACAGCTGTCTGAGGCTTGTGCAGACCGGCCCCAAAACCTGCTTGCTGTCCTACCTTATCCTCCTGGCCCCGTGTGTCTTTTGAAAAGCAATGACCACACCGCCCAGCGGGCCCCGGGGTCTCGCCAATCGGCGTGTGATTGACCGACCCCGAGCGTGACGGCGAGCGGTTCACGCTGACGAGGCCTCTCACCTCCCACGGTCCATAAAAACGAACGGGTCACGGTTAGCTTGAATGACACAATTTTGTCTAATGGCCCCGGGGTTTGCATTTGAATGAAACAGAAAGTGGCTAATCCATACTAACGCGATTTGCTGCACATGTGCCGGTGCGTTGTATTTTCTTGTCACTAATGCATGCAGTCATTATGATGAGCACATTCGAATCCTTCCTATCAGACTAATGCATTATATTCGTCCGCCGTGCCCGTGCATGTACATGCGTGCGCGTATGTGGCTGTGTGTATGTGGCTGTGTGTGGCTGTGGCTGTGTGCGTGTGTGGCTGTGTGTGTGGCTGTGTGTGTGTGGCTGTGTGCGTGTGTGGCTGTGTGTGTGTGGCTGTGTGTGTGTGTGTGGCTGTGTGTTTGTGGCTGTGTGTGTGTGTGGCCGTGTGTGTGGCCGTGTGTGTGTGTGTGGCTGTGTGTGTGTACGTATTTGCTTTTCAAAGGATTTCCATTTCATAACCGGAGCGGCGGCGGTAGCAGCGGCAGCAGCATCAGCAGCAGCACTAATGCGGTTATAATGCAGTGGCGGTCACAGTCCGGCCTGCTGCACAACCCACTGCGTTTCAAACGGTGGCCCCCCTCTCTAAACATTCATGGCGTCGTGATCCCGAGTTGCGATTCGACTTCGGGAATCATTTTGCTTTAACCGCCGTGGTGGAGACATCACGCCTCTGGTAGCCCACGTGCCCGGACCAGGGATATTCCCGTCGATGGTACCGCCTGCGGTGGCATTACATAAGTAGATGCAATTTATTTATGTATCCATGTGTAATAAGTGGGGTTACCAATCAATTTGCTCCCATTGGCTGTTTAAATGCATCACAACCGATGCAGTTTTGCTGCTTTAGCTGGAACCAATTTGTGCTCTGGGCACCCGTTGCACTTTGGTTCAAGTTGATTTTGATTCAAGAGACTCGGGATGAGTCTTGTTGGCAAGAGTGACCCTGGGTCATCAAAGGAGACGAAAACAAAAGTACAGCAAAGAAATAACGAGCAGGCAGAACACAAACAGAAACACATGTCACGTGAGGAATTGAAAATATCAACGTTTTGAGTCGAAGCTAAATATTAAATTCTCTGCGGTGTCAATCGGTTCGGAGCAGGTGAGCCCCCAGATCGATGCAAAACCACAAATTACAAAACCAAGCCACGTAAACATTTCACGTTACACAGGGTGCCTGCAGGCTTCACGCGAACACCCATTATGATGTACAACAATAGGGAGGAACCTTTCCCTTACTCAGGGCCAGACGGCTCTTTTCAATGCAATGTTACTGGCTACGGCACGCTAACGCGCAGTTTAACACGTAGGCTTTCGCGACCAATATCCAGAATAGATGTGTCTGCGTTAGACCGCGTGAATCTGAACGCGAACGCGCACCCGAGCGTTGCCCAACCGCGCCGTGACCAGCAACGTGCCCCACGGCCGGGTCCAGAGAGGCCCTTCCAGCTGGGTGTCGCGCTCACATTGCGTGGGCATGCGGATTGTAGCATGTTGAACTTCTTTCGCACCGTACGTCGCCGAACGTGCGAATCGGAGGCGCGTAGCCAACCGTGCAGATCGGGAGGTTGAATACGTTCCCCTCTCGTTCCCAATTAGTCCCAAGTGGTCGATCCCTTGTGGACACGGTTGGGGTGGAGGTGTTTGAATGGCAATCGCGGCCGTATCTGTCCCACGGGCCACAGGGCTCCCCAGCCCCTTCTCGAGCGACGCGTGAACCAACCGGAGCACAGACATTCGTTGCCGGGCGCGTGCGCGATTCAATGCGTTTATTGCAAGGTTAAGAATGCACCCATAGTCGTCGCCGTCGTCATCTTCATCAGCCATGGTCAGTCCACTGCTGGATTAAGGTCACCCCCAGTCCGGCGATGTCGGCAGTGAAATCACGGGGGCCGAATTCAGCGATGAATGTCGGTCGTGGCGGAGACACCTCCGCGATTTCGCAATAAAAACAACTGGACGATGAGTAACATTCACCAGCATGTGACTCAGGTCCTGTGTCTTGTGAAAACAGGGCCCTTTGTGAGTGAGGGTGGTCGAGACTGCCCAGCAAACAGATCCCCCCTTTAAGTCTATAACTTGGCTAATTCTTTGAACGGCCAGCGCTAAGGCATAGCGTGATGTAGCGATGAATTGTCCAGCTCCAGCGGGTGATCGGAGCGGTGCAACTCGCGTGTGCCCACGGGATTTGAACTCGAAACCCGCTGACGTGGCACCGCGGCTTGGTGCCACGTCAAGCAATCATCATCATCATCGTCAATCACGATAATGATTGTTCGTTGACCTTCCCCCGCACCTCGGCTTAGTACGATTGGACACGTACGGTGCAAACAAAGTTCAACATACATACGATTTGTCGCAAAAACCTCGAGGCAGAATTAAAATTCCGAACTCGTTCTGCTTGCACAGGTGTGTGGGGGCTCTATCATCCCACTGCGTTTTTGACGCGATGTAAATTAACAGTGAGGATTGCACTAAAACATTCTGAGAATCTATTTCGCTATAAAAACTGAGAACGTAAATCAATTGAAAGAAATCGATTTGAACACGCACAATTAGATCCGTGTGTCACGAGCGTCAGAATCAATTTTAATCAATGAATCATTAGCCAATGATGATTCATCGTGATCGATCGTAGCAGGGATATCTTTGACGTGGAGCAATGTCTCCTCTGCCACCTCCCCCCCAATCCCCCCCGCCCCCTACCACCCCCCTCATCTACATCCTCGCCTCCTCTCTGCACTGCGAAAATAGAGATACAGAATATTCTCGCTGAGTCTCAAGACTCTCTTTGGGGAAGATCCTACATCGGGATATTTGGCCAATTGTTTTAAAAACAAAAATTCACGTGGGAGGAAACAGGTGCGGCCAGCAAATCATTCCACACAAACCCCATTTTTCTGTACTGCCTCTGTGCAGGGCCCAGAAGGTACAGGTCGCCAGGGAGATGAGCGAGCGAGTGCTGTGGAGTGTGACCCCTGGAGGTCACGTGGGATGCGTACTCCACGGGTTGCAGCAACACCCCACCATCGTGACTGGGTTCACAATGGGCAGTCGCAGCTCATCTTTTTTTCAAACTTTTATGTTGTCTGCTCTCGGCTTGTATCGATTCGCTCCCCCCCATGGGGATTTGATCCTCGGCGTCATTAGATGCTTTGTAGTCATAATAGTAATAGTAGTTCATAGGATTTTTTTCGGTAAAGTCACGTAGGTAAAAACATTAAAAAGTAAAATAAAATAAAAATAAAAATCACGACAGCCACGAAAGCTGTATCAAGTGGCTGTGACGGTACCACCTGAAGACGGAAGCTTGTGTTGCCTCCGAAACGTCGTGATTTTTATTTTTATTTTATTTTACTTTTTAATGTTTTTACCTACGTGACTTTACCGAAAAAACCTAAGAATATGAATCATTGCAGTCACGAAAGCTTCAAATCTAGAATTAGTTCATAGGAATGTGGAAGCCTGTTGACCACTGGCTCAGGGCTTGCCCAGTGGTGTGCCTATCGAGTGTGCAGGCAGTGCAACTGCGTATGGAGAAGAGGGGATGGGGGGGGGCACGTGTTGGAGTGGTGACCCAGGCGCTGAGATATGAAGAGATAAGAAAATTACAAATTCGAAGGCGGGTGAGCAGTGAAGGGGGAGGGGGGGCAGGGGGTTATTTGATCTTTTGCCCCAGGTCCATGCCGGCCATTCTTCACCGTTGGGGTTGCCGGTTGGGACGAGTGCTGCGAGCGCCGTTCACGACGCTGCATTCGCAGCGTCTCCGGCTCGAGACGCGAGTCCCACCGCGGCCGCTCCCGGCAAACGCCGCTCCGCACGCCGCTCGGCACGCCGCCGTCTCCGCGTCGGCTCGCGCCGACAGCTGCTGGCGCTATTTATTGTCGCCTAATTTCGGCGGAATGGCCCTCCGATATAAATCGATCCTCTCGCCAGACACCCCGGTGGCCAATTTCTTCCCTGGCCGCTCGAGCATCGCGGCACGCACGGAGCGCAATCAACATGCGGCAGGGGTGGCGGCAGGGGTGGCGGGTGCGAGAGGGTGGGTGAGACGTGAGCGCAGAGACTACCAACGTGACATCACCAACAAGGGTCACTATCTTCAACAGCATCATTCTCAGCAACGTCATCATCATCGCCACCATCATCATCGCCATACACTCGTCAATATCAATATCCATCCATCTTTAACCAGCATCTTCCATCATCCATTCATCATCATGATTATCATCCACCCATGATCATCCATCATCATCACCACCATCCATAATCATTCACCATCATCCATCGCTCATCATCATTATCTTCACAACCACCATCCATCATCATCACCATCTGTGGGCCGTTTTGGGCCGAACAATCACCCGTTGTGTAGTCACTCGGTCACGTCAGCAGTCACGCGGTCAGCTGAGCGGTTACTCGGTCACGTGAGCGGTCACTCAGTTGGGCAGTTACTCGGTCACGTGAGCGGTCACTCGGTCACATCAGTGGTCACTTTGTCACGTGAGCGGTCACTCGGTCACGTGAGCGATGGATGGTGGCCCTGCAGGTCTAGCCTGGTGCACGCCCCTGGGACTCTGTTGATTTTCGGGCAAAACGAAACGAGAGAATCCCACGATTCGGTTGGGGTTTATTCATTTTTTGGCAGCAGTAGCAGCAGCAGCGGCGGCGTGGGCGTGGGGCGCGGACTGGCCTTGGTGGGGAAACCTCGTGATCATAGACGGGAGATGAGATATGGGACAGGATTTTTTTTCTATAATCAGATGGAGCGGGCGAGCCGGGACAATGTCCGCCTGTAACGTTTTCATCTCCGTGCCGCTGCCTGTTTAAAAATCGCTGTGTTGTTTACAAAAGGAATTCAAATAGATTATTGTGCTCATGCTGCATGAGTGCATTTTTCCTTAAACCCACCCACCTAGGACGTTTGCCTCACGTTGTTTTCACGCGAGCGCCGCTCTGCTTAATTAGTCTGCACTCAACACGTTTTGCTTTTCTCTCCGCCCGTGAAGGGGGCTGATGTCAGCAGGTCAGGAACACTGCTAGGAGCTACCCCAGGACTGAAATTGCACAAACACCCTCCCAAACTCATCAGCCTGGGGTTAACGAAACTCTCCCGCGCAGGTGTCCCTTACCGATGAACCTCGGCGAGCTCTCACCTGCTTAAGCGACGGACGTTGATTAATATTGACCCCGCCGGCGTGTGTGCGTGCGTGTCTGTGGGGAACTCTAGTTGCTGAGAGGCCCGATCGTCGATGACTCAGTAATGATTATTGGGCGGCCGTGATGACTTTGGGAGTGTCATGGACACGCTGGCTCCGCACGCGCGCACGGGCGTGCATACAGATGCAGCGGTCACATGGCTCCGTGCAGATCTGTGATTGGTTCTTCTCTATTCTATGGGAGAAGGGGACGGGGGGCTTGTTCTCTCCCCCTCGTCCCATAAAACAATATCTGCATGAGATGTTTGGAATTGGGCCAAACATCGAATGCGGGATCATCGTGTAAAAACAAGTCTTGAGGCTCAGTGAGACTCTTTTGTATAAATCGCAATATTACCGTGCAGTAAAGTGTACAGGCATAAACAAGAACCCACCTATAGTAATGTGACACGTGCTATTGAGAGAATGGGTTCCACCATATGAATGTAGTATTTCCCACCAATAGCTAAGCTTCACCTCTGGACATTACCACCACTCAATGCGAGATTGAGCTTGGAGACTGATTCGTTTTACTGGCACATGATGTCGCATGCAGAGAGACGTGGTGTGTTGCACAATCGATGTCGATCATTCCTAGGTCACGTATTTCTCTGCAGAAGGGTCATTGCTTGACACCTTGACCTTTGTAGTCTGTGGCAAAGCAGCCATAACGTCGATCGGTGTGCGTGGGGATTTTTTTCTGATTACTGGCACTGTAGTACGTATACTGTCTGTCGAGGTCAAGAGGTCATCACGGCCAACGCCGTAGATGCCTCCACAGCTCGCCGTCCCTTCATTGTAGTCCACAGCACCAGCCCAGACATCGCTCTCGATGGTACCAGCTGAGGTGGCTTCATTCTAGCGGCCAATAGCGGTGAGCAATGTGATAACCCACTTCTCAGTAAATCCACTCTCATTAGCCACGTAAGTAAATCAACACGAGAAACCTGTCACTACCTCCGGTGGTACCAGCGTCTGCTCGGGCCCGTGGACGAGACTACAGTCTGTCCTCCTGCAACGCGGTGGGAGTTGCGTTCCTCAAGAACACCGCGTTGTGGAAACATCGCGTTGTAAGATATAGGGTAAAGCACGGTCCGCGATAACACGTGGGATGCGTACGCAGGCTGAACAAAGATTGGGGCGCGTGGGTAGCATCTAGAAGCATCCAGCAGCATCCCAATGCCTTGTGTGATCACGCTATGCCGAGGCAGCCGTACGATCGATTTTTTTCTACCCTCGCGACGAAGTTCTGTTCGCTCGATCGCGTTAAACCCAATTCGCATCCGCGTTATAAAAAAGAAATGTGTTCCCTAAACACATTATAGCATAACAGACTGTGCTTCCTTCTGCCAGATGTGGCAGCAATCGCACGGGGTGAACACGTGGCTGGCAGGCACATCGCTCAGACTTGTGCTTGTGCGCACGTCAATGAGACTGCACTGTCATCAACGCGACCAACATTCGTCGTGCTAGATCGCGTACGGCGCAACTGTGTCGTGCACCCACCTCCACCTGACACGGCCAAGTCGTAAGGTTGTCACGTGAACAGAAAACGGGCCAAGTGCTTGTCACGATACTCTTCCGCGATCTAAACCCACAAACTTTGCCGTGAATCAACGCAAACGCGTTCAGTATACGCGCACGCAAACGCACGTAAACGCACATAAACACAAATGTAAAAGCGCACACAACGAGCTCTGCATAATGATGCAGCAGCGTCTTTATGTATCGCTGCGTGCACGGTTTATAGGGCACCGTACATGCATAATTTATCTTCGCGTTGCAAGTTTATCTCGTAAGAACCAATTTCTCGCCGTCTCTGGTGACATGTTGCTTCTGACGTCTGCACACGAGATGCTCTTGCCGATAGTCAAACGCTAACATTTATTATTTGTGTGCGCTCTAAAAAGTTCCTTTAATTTCACGTTTCGTCGAGGTTGCCACGGGTGTTGTAATGGATTAGCTCTGCGCAGGCGAGGCGCGGTCAACGCCTCGATATGGGCGACTTCTCAGTGTTGTCATTTCCACAGTGGATGGCGTCGTCTTCGTGTGATGCCCAGCGGCGGCGATGTCACCCGTGGGGGTTTGTTTTGCCCCGCGTGCGGATCCCCGAGTCCGAGGCGTTCGTCCTCTTCCCGGAGAGGTCGACCGCTCTCGGGCCGGTGTCCACCACCGCCAGCGACACCCTGCTCACGTCCACCGATCAACCCGCACCCCCGCTACTTGTGCGTCGATCGCTTCCCCGACCTTCTTCATCCACTCACTCCCCCGGTCGCCGCTCGCTCGACCGCGCACGCACGAGGCTCACGCGCGCATGCATAATCACGCGGACGGACATCGCTGGCAAACGTGCGAAATCACACGCAGCCACGCAAGCACACGCAGCGATGCTAGCATACACAATCACCCATAGCCACACGTGCACACACAATCACGCGTAGGCACACAAGCATACACAATCACACATCGCTTCGCAATCACACAGCCACACGGCACACACAATCACATAGCCACACGAACACACACAATCACACATGGCCACACGAACACACACAATCACACATGTCCACACGAACACACAATCACACATGGCCACACGAACACACAATCACACATGGCCACACGAGCACACACAATCACACATGTCCACACGAACACACAATCACACATGTCCACACGAACACACAATCACACATGGCCACACGAACACACAATCACACATGTCCACACGAACACACAATCACACATGGCCACACGAACACACACAATCACACATGTCTACACGAACACACAATCACACATGGCCACACGAACACACACAATCACACATGTCCACACGAACACACAATCACACATGGCCACACGAACACACACAATCACACATGTCCACACGAACACACACAATCACACATGTCCACACGAACACACACAATCACACATGTCCACACGAACACATACAATCACACATGTCCACACGAACACACACAATCACACATGTCCACACGAACACACAATCACACATGGCCACACGAACACACACAATCACACATGTCCACACGAACACACACAATCACACATGTCCACACGAACACACACAATCACACATGTCCACACGAACACATACAATCACACATGTCCACACGAACACACACAATCACACATGTCCACACGAACACACACAATCACACATGTCCACACGAACACACACAATCACACATGTCCACACGAACACACACAATCACACATGGCCACACGAACACACACAATCACACATGTCCACACGAACACACACAATCACACATGTCCACACGAGCACACACAATCACACATGTCCACACGAACACACACAATCACACATGTCCACACGAACACACACAATCACACATGTCCACACGAGCACACACAATCACACATGGCCACACGAACACACACAATCACACATGGCCACACGAACACACACAATCACACATGTCCACACGAACACACACAATCACACATGTCCACACGAACACACAATCACACATGTCCACACGAGCACACACAATCACACATGGCCACACGAACACACACAATCACACATGGCCACACGAACACACACAATCACACATGTCCACACGAACACACACAATCACACATAGCCACACGAACACGCACAATCACACATGTCCACACGAACACACACAATCACACATGGCCACACGAACACATACAATCACACATGGCTACGCGAGCACACACATTCACATGAACAAGCATGTCGAGTGCTCGTGAACGCGACAGAACACTTCGGTCTTCACGCTCATCGGGCTGCGGAGTGGTGCACACCGCTCGCGCTGCACGTGGCCCCTTGTTCCACTGTGCATTTGGGATTACTCAATCCATCTGTGTGGCTCTTTGTGCGTGTATTCTTTTATTCAAATTTCCTCTCTTGTCCAAAACACTCCATAGCCAAACGCTGCGAAGGCGGGACCCTCGTGAAAGAGAGGTCTTGAGGCTCGCCGATGCTTTCCAGGGCATTATTATTGAACTGTATCATGCGATTTTTTTCACGGGTGGAGTAGTGGCAAAGTGCATAGCGACCTGGATTTCATTCCTGGCCACGGTTAACATCAGTGGTGAGTGAAAACTAAACCGGCGCTGGGCAGCCACCATCACCGAACCGCACTAACCAGCAGGGCGCAAAGCGAGCAAGCCCCATAACTGACACGGCATGGGGAGGCGTTCATCCAGCAGTGGAGTGGCAGATGACTGTGGAATAAAATAATGTTGCCGCTCGCGACGAGAGCAGCAACGCCGCCTAGGCGTTGCTGCGGAGCCCTCTCGCCGCCGGTCGCGGCTCACGCGATCGTCGTCGCACTGTACGCAGAGAGGGCGGCTGTGATCAATCGGACGATTCATTCGTTGCGTGTCTTTTGCCCTCTGCTCCCACCGCCTCCCTCTCCTCTCCGCTACCCCGTACATCCCCTCCCCCCTCCGATTCTCATCTTCTCTCCCCAAACCCCCCTACCATCCCCTTCCCTCCTTTCTGGTGCCCCCCCTCTCCTCCCACCGGCAGGTGATTATCCTGGAGGATTACGCCGACCCCTTTGATGCCGAAAAAAAATCCAAAGGGCAGAAGAAGGACGAGGCCGGCGCCGAGAACGACGGCTACATGGAGCCGTACGAGGCGCAGAAGATGATTAAAGGTACCGGTGCGTCGCTGCCGCGTGGCCGGCGTGACGATGGCGTCCTGGCAGGCCGCGGGGCCGCGTCGCCCCGCGGCAGTCATCGCCGGGCAATCGGCCGTTTTTCGTTTCGTGGCGACGCTGACATTAACTCTGTCTCCCTCGCCGCTTATCGCGGAAGCAGCGAGGGAGTCCGAGCAACCGCCGAGTCGCTGGCGCTCCGTACAAGGTGGTTGCATCGCGGGGGGGCTCCATCATCACCCACCCTCACCGCCAGCACCCCACCGCCCCCCAACTGGCATTGAATCTCCCCGGCCCGTGAAGCGACACCCGCCGCCGATGCCCGCAGGCCTCCCCCGCCGACGCTCGTTGAGAATTCCCATCTGCGACGCGTGTGCACACACGCTGCGCTGCATCGACGCGCGTACTTCTGTCAAAACGTGCAGATTTCACGGCACTTAATGGCGCGTTCACGCCAACACCAACAGCGCAAATGGCCCGTGAATGTCTGCGCATCTGGCTGCCCACTCCTTGCCAATTGAACGAGCGAGCGAGGGTCGACCGGGTGAAGTGACCGAGTGGGTAGGTTGGGGATTGATTGAGCGAGCGAGTCGGGGATTGAGTGGGCGGGCAAGAGAGCGAGCGAGCAAATGGGTGAGGGAGTGAGTGACCCAGCCGGCGAGAGAGTGAGTGAGTGAGCGAACGAGTAGTTGGGCGAGCGAGTAGGTGAGCAAGCAAGTGAGCCTTCTCCGTTTCTGTCGAGTGAATGGGGGACCCTTCCACTTTCACGGCCTTCGTTAAGGAAACCTGCAAGCAGGAGCGGGAGGAGAAGCAGCAGGAGGGGATGGCGGGGAGGGGAGTTGGAGCCGCGGGCGACCTCAGCCGAGCAACCAAACGATGAGAAATGTTCGCGGTGGCATTCTCAATGCCGCCCTCGCGCGCCGCTGTCATAAATTCCCCGTGACCTCTGAACCCAGAACTTCGCTTCCTCCGCCGCCCGGTCGGCCCGGCCGTGCATGCGGCGTGTTACGCCGCGAGCGCCGCGAGCCCGCTCCGCCATCGCTGAGTCGACCCCCCTTCAACCCTCCCCCCCCACCATTCCCGACCATGAGCGGCGAGCAACGAGCAGAGAAGAGCGAGCGTCTGCACAAATATGGAGGGCGCGGTCGCTCCACATCACCATTTCACTGCACTACTTTTACCTCTTTAAATGTTTTCTTTCATTGGTTTTGTTTTTACTATTTTTATGACCGTGCTGTCCCATCAATCGCAAATCGCTCCGCCTCGGACGCTCGGCGTTATTTCTCTTGCTGGCGTGGCGAGGCTCCGTCGTGCCCGCTGATGCGACAGTGATTTCTCTGTCCCACCTGCTGTGCCCCTACCCTTGGCATTCTCATTTTGTTTTTTATTTGCAGCGCAAGCGAGCAGTCTCATAACCCGGGCGGTAAACCAATTACCGTAAGGTCAGCACCCCCCTTCATCAAAGATGCAACCTTCTCTTTAGGAGCTCCCTTAGCTATCCCCCCACCCCGCCCCCCTCCTTTGCTAACCTCTCTCTTAGAGCCCCCAAACAACCCAACTCGGGCACTCCTGGACTCCATCACCTCCCCACCTTCCCTCCTCAATATTTCACATCCTGCTGCCACTGTCCCTCCAGGACATCGTCCATCAGGCGGCCCGGGCGCCCAGCGCGACGCGAGACCAGCGTCTGCCGACACTCGACCCCCGCTCAGACGCCCCAACCCCCCGTGCCCCCATCGTTTCTCCGTCCCCTTGAGCCCAGCTTTCCGCACCACCCCTCCCTTCCGCCCCCAACCCCCACCGCCCCTCCCCTGCCCGTATTTGGTGAGCCCCTCTAACCGGGCTGTGCCGGCGCGCTCCCTCGTCTGGGGGGGGGGGAGGGGGGGTTTGGCGGCAGCTGGCCGCTCGGCGCCAAATTTATTAAACGGCTGCGTGGGCCGCGTCGTCGCCTGGGCGAGGCGGCGAGCGATGGAGAGAGCCGGGGGCGAGGCGACGCACGCGGGCCTCCGTCTCTCGCCGAGCGGCCCCCGGCAGCCGCGGCGGCAGCGGCAGCACTCGTGGCGAGACGCATCCTGGATGTGGCGTGCCGGGGCCAGACGTGTGCTTGCGGGTCACCGACCCGGACGGAGCCGGCTGAAATTAAGCCCCGGACGCATTCCTGCGCTGTGTGACGATTTGTTTTGAGAATCCCCCGCGAGCAGCGCACGCGGATCGGCGCCCGGAGGTCGTGGCCCTGGGGGCCGTCCTCGTGCCAGACGGTGGACGGCCGTACGAGCAGCTGTCGGATGTCGAGAGTCGACTTTCCAGCAGCTGCGGGACCCTGGCACGAGGAAGGAAGCGACGGCAAAGGGACCACATGCAGTGCAGCCCGGCACACCGTGTCCAGTAGACGTCTCGCTATGGCTGCGGCCGCTTCTTGCCGTTCACGTGGGCCTCTACTCCAGTCCGCACGGCGGCCGGGAAAAATGTACGGCGACGAAAAACATCGGAGAATGGTGTCGTTGCCGGGAACTCGAATGTCAACAATGACCGGGTGCATCCAAGACCGATTTCGTGCCGCGTGAACGCAGACGCGCACGTGAGCAGCGCGCAAACAGTCACGTGCCAACGTCGCCCCCCTCGGCTTCCTCGTCCCTAGCTCGGCGATGCCGGGGAGGGGGTGGCGGAGGGGGGGAGGGGGGGAGGGGGGGAGGGGGCTGCCGGGTGGCACAATTCCCACCGTAGGTGTTGCGTTAGTTGATTTGCGTCCCCAGCCAGCTCACAAACAACGCCTCTCGGCAATCCGTTCTGCCCGCGCGGCATTGCGGAGGTTCAGGGGGGGGGGGGGGGTCCGTCTCCCCGCCCGCCGCCGTCCGCGGTGCAGCGGCGCGAGAGCGTGTTTCCATCCCGGCGTGTGCCGTTTGACATTTATTTTACATAAACACGAGCGGAGTTGTTTACTTTTGAGAGAGCAACGCGTGATTTGCGCGGAGGCGCGACCTCCACGCGAGGTGTGGGTGCGCGATGGCGGCGGCTGCGTGACCCCCCCAACGTATTTAATGGATTTGCGTTGCCGCATTTCAGAGCTGTCGGCTCGGCGCAGGGTAATGGTGATCACGGCCTCGCTTGGCTCCATCCGTCTCTCCCCTTCCGCGCGCTCCCCCGGTCACCGCGACACGCGCTCACCTGCTACGTCTGAACAGCAACGAGAACGTCAACAAACGTGACGACACGAAACAAAACGAGCGGAATTAATCCACCGGGGCCGGACGGGCGAGCATTCCGCAGGAGCAACGTCCGCCACCCTAGATGCGGGAGAATGCCGGGAATCGGAGCGTCGGGGCCGGTTGGATCGTCGGGGGGGGGGTGGGGGCGGGGGTCGTGACAGCTGAGCAGCCGGACGGGAGATGCGGCGGCGCCTCCCGCACCGCCAACCCCACCGCCGCCCGTCACTCCCTGTCTCACCTGTGGTTTCGCCGAGACACGCCACCCTCATTCACGGGTTCTGCTTCGGCGAGTGAGCGAGCCTCATCGCAGGCCACAACCGCTCAAGCCACCACTGGCTGCCGACGTGACTCGGCCAAGTTGAAAACTCCTTCCAGTGACGCTTTCCTGGAGAAATTGAAGACATTATTGGTGTTGTTGTTGTGCATCAATGACAAGGGCGCTTCTCACCATCTTCATCTCACTCGACTCGCCTTCACGAACTCTCCGCTCTGGCAACTGGGGCTTCCTGTCAACTCTCAGCCAACCTTCACTCACTGAGGGCCCTGCTGTGTGGGGATGATTGACAAATTACATTCTAACGAATGTGTTTGAGCAGGCAGGAGCTGTTTATGCACGAGCCGCCGTATCAGCAGCTGCACAGCGTTGCCATATCAGCAGCTGCACAGCGTTGCCAAGGCTCCCCTCTGCAAACTTGGCTTGGCAACTACGATTCAATTGCAGTTATGTCAATTTCTTTGTGGTTGTCATACGCAATAGACATTTATCTGGCATAGGAATGTGTAATTTCCCCCTTCCTGCCACTGGCTCAGGACAATAAACAGGAGATGAGCACTCCTTCAATGTTCATTAGAGCAGGGATCTCACTTTACTATTCCTTTGCTCAAAAGAAGATCCATTACCCCGATTGCCAGCTAAATATGTATAGTCTCTGCTCTGAGAGGGAGTGTAGAGGCACGGCGGCGGTGTCGCTTCTGTCCCTCTGTGCCGTGCGCACACACAACGCTGCCAGAGTGCTCCCTTGTCTATGTTGACGCAATGACACATCCCTACGTAACCCGCCATTTCAAACAAGACGACGACGACGATGACGATGTCAGCAAAGCACCGCTGGAGTCGGTGGAGATGTCGGGTTGGGTGGTGGGGGCAGGAAAGACGGGGGGGCAGTGGTGGCATTGGTGGAGGCGATGGAAGCCGGACATCTGTTTTCGATTAATTCTCGTCGCCAAACGAGAGAGAATTAGTCAAAACAATCGGACTGCATTGAGCAGCAGCAGCAGAAAAGCGCAGCTCATTGTCGGCGTGATGAGTTTGCCGGCCGGCGAGAGAGCCACGATTCGGCGGTGGGGGGGGGGGTCACCTCCCCGCGTGTCCCTCGGGTCACACGCGTGCCCCGTGCCGGGCGCCGGCTCGGACTCGCGGCTGCCTCGCCGCTCCAACCCCACAACCCGGAACGCGACCCTCGACCGCGCACAAAGCGTGCGCCCTGCGCCGGGCAACGCACGGAGGGAGCGCGAGTCGCCCCGTCGCTGGAAAGTTAGTAGCAACAGGATTAATAGGAAGAATAAAAATGCTTTCATTTAATATTGCGTCATTCATGCGAATAGCTTCCCAGAACGCCTTACATTCGTTATATATAAGGATCAAATTCCAAATACAGCCACTACTACCAAGTCAAATTAAAAATGTATACACACATGAAGGCACCAAAACAAAAATCACAAACAGAAAAAAGTGATCGCAACAAAGATGATCGCGGCCACTAGCGCTGCTGCCTCTGTTTCCCGTCTTTATCAGGACTCGTGATTTCTTTTGTTTCGTTATTTTAATGGGCTGGCCGCATGCGCCCGCGATTTTCCCGTCATTGTCACCGGTGTCCTCGGGCTGTCGATTTCTACGACATTGGTTCAGGAATTTTAAGGAGGTATGGGCGCACATGAATGTGCATTGCGCACACAAAGACAAAGATCTCGCGTGCGGCCTTTAACAGACTGTCGGGGAAAGTGCTTTTAGCGAGTAGCACCGATGAAGGCCGGCACGGCACACGAGGGGGTGGGTGGCCAACACCACGCCCGGCCGCCTTTGTCTCCCCAGTGCTGATCTTGACTTCTCTGTTCAGTTCGTGCGTTGTCGCTCCGTGTCGGCCGTCACGATTTTTTGTCGCTCGTGCTGAACATAGGCCCAAACGCCAAGCGGCCGTCAACAAACAGCGCCGTCGAAGGTATGACGGAGAACAGTTTGCGCTTTCCTTGACCCCACGGTCACCTTGAACCAGAGGCCGCCTCGGTGGGCTCTCACCTGGTCAAGACGAAGCCGATCAACCAATCAATCGGCCAATCCAATCCCACAGCGAAAAAAAACACTTAAACGCAAAACCATAAACGGGGCGAGATGGGGAGCGAGCACGCGGGAGAGACGGAGATCAAACGCAGATTGAGCGATCTCACGGGGGGGGCACTGGGGGCTCTCGCGTGCCGAGCGCCACACGTGGAGCAACGCGGCGGCCTTTGAGTTGGCGAGCAAACTTAATGACAAGAGTGAACTACGCGAGCCCGGGTGGGGGCTGGGGGAAGTGAGTGGTGAGCTGGGAGAGATGGGGGGGGTAGGGGTGGAGGGATGATGGGGGAAGGAAAGAACATTCTCATTTGTCAGCGTCTCAATGAAGCCGGCACAATAACCCCGGCCTCCGGAATGGATTTAAATTCTGTCGGGGGAGCTGTACGATCGCACGACACCCGTCTCCCTGCCCCCCCGCCCCTCACGAGCCCCTCTCTCCTTCACTCTCTCGCCCTGTCTCCCTCTCTCCTTCACTCTCTCGCCCGTCTCTCTCTCTCCTTCACTCTCTCGCCCCGTCTCCCTCTCTCCTTCACTCTCTCGCCCCGTCTCCCTCTCTCCTTCACTCTCTCGCCCCGTCTCCCTCTCTCCTTCACTCTCTCGCCCCGTCTCCCTCTCTCCTTCACTCTCTCGCCCCGTCTCTCTCTCTCCTTCACTCTCTCGCCCCGTCTCTCTCTCTCCTTCACTCTCTCGCCCCGTCTCCCTCTCTCCATCACTCTCTCGCCCCGTCTCCCTCTCTCCTTCACTCTCTCGCCCCGTCTCCCTCTCTCCTTCACTCTCTCGCCCCGTCTTCCTCTCTCCTTCACTCTCTCGCCCCGTCTCTCTCTCTCCTTCACTCTCTCGCCCCGTCTCCCTCTCTCCTTCACTCTCTCGCCCCGTCTCCCTCTCTCCTTCACTCTCTCGCCCCGTCTCCCTCTCTCCTTCACTCTCTCGCCCCGTTTCCCTCTCTCCTTCACTCTCTCGCCCCGTCTCCCTCTCTCCCTCGCTCTCGCTTGTCGTTGAGTGAGCGGCGGTCCCCGGATTGATGGGAGCGCGATGCCGAGTGGCGTCCATCACTGCTCCGCCGTTTTGTCGGGGCTAATTGGATGGAGATGCCGGGTGCGGTGGTCGGGTGGTGGGGGGGGAAGGGGGAGCACGATGGGGGAGGGGGGGTGGTGGAGGCTTCGCTCTGTTGGGAGAGACCAGCGCTGTTTCTCTCTCCCTCCATCTCCGCCGCCGATTACTCAGCGGTCCCCTCCGACTCAGCAGCGCTCCGTGATGGACGGGGAGCCGCGGCGGCACGGGTTGACTCCACCTCTCTCGCACCCAGCGTCGCTCCCCGCCCAGCCGGCGCTGATTATGCGACGCATTTCAAAGGGGGGGGGGGGGGGGTTGGCGGGTGGCGCCCAGACCCGCACCCTCAATGTAAACCTCTCCGAGTGGGAAGTTCAACTGCGAAGAGCTTCGAGTTTAGCTGCTGCCAACCGTGCGACTGGCGCAGGATCTGGCGGAAGGGATGGCAGAGATGGCGAGGCGAGGCAGTGGCATCGGCGGCGCTGTCTCGGGATGCGCACCGGCCTCTCTGACTTGGAGCTGTGCCTGCGCAGCCACCCCGAGGAGCTGCCTCTAAATAATTGGGGGTACGCGGTGGGACTGCTTCTCCTCCTGTTCATGAGTGGGGGGGGCGCCCCCCCCCCTTGTAGCCCCCCGACTCCCCCTCCCCCACTAATGATGAAGTTGCTACCCCCAGACAATGAAGCTGCCACTGCCGTCGCGCGGCTCTGTGTGATGCGGTGAGCGTCCGTCGTCGGCGAACATCGCGCTGCATTAGGGAATTGGTTTTACAAGCGCAGCTCCCTGTGTGCAGAGAGAGTAGAAATCCGATGCAGCGTGTGGGGAGGGAGGTAGGGAGGGGAGTTGGAATGGATTGCAGCGTGGCCGAGGCAGTGGCGTAGCCACCGAGTGTGCAGGCGGTGCGACTGCACTGCAACTCACAGGGAAGGAGGGACCCAGGGGTCGGGCTACGAAGAGGGGGGGGCAGGGTCGGGAGACCGCACACCAACGACGCGACGTCGCTGTGCCGAGGAGATCTCGAGCCGAGTGCCCCCAGGTGCGAGTACAGGTTCGAGTTGTGGCCGTGGTTTTATGACGTCGCTGTAAGCGGTCGCATTTGCAGCGGCGGTGAAACGACACGCGTCAAAATCAATCGGCGCCACGAGGCGCCCGTAACGTCGCCCCGCGCCTGAGCCGTGGCGGCCTCACCGAGTCTCGAGACAAGTTTTCAGGAGGAGCCCCGCTGCATTGTGGATGTTTGGTTGGTTGACCAGACTTGACCACGCTGGTCAGGGCCGGTTGCTGAAGGGATTGGCTCTGAACCATTCAGCCATCAATCTTGATTTGAAGCTTTCGTCACTGCAGGAATCCATACTCTTTGGTTCGTTCGGTAAAGTCACGTAGGTCAATGAGTGATCAATGACTCCCACCTGAAGACGGTTGCTTGTGTGGCGATCGAAACGTCGTGATCTATTATTATTTTTCTACCTACGTGGTTTTTCCGAAAAAACCAAGACTATGCATTCAGCTATCATTCGCCATTGATGTTAGCCCCGCTGCACATGAACGGGTGGGTGGCCAGCACCACGTACAGCCGCCTTTGTCTCCCCAAAGTTGATGCTTACACATCATATCAGGTGCTCATTTAAGGCTGGGTTGACCGAGGGGAGGCCCAGGACGGTAAAGATATTTTGACTCCGATGCTGGTTATGAGTGGGAATCGAACTCGGACCGCCGGGTTCATAGCGCAGCGCGCTAACCGCTACACTACCGCTCCCCACACAGGGCACGCGCACACACACACATTCAGGCAGGCTCAGCGTAACGTTGCATGAACGGGCGAGTGCGAACACGCGCAACTCGCGTCGCGGGTGATCCTGCGCGGCTGTAAACGAGCGGGGCGAGCCGATTCGCTGGTACGGAGCGCGCCCTCCCTCGAGTGGGCTTCCAAAATAAATGTTTAATTTGTGATCACAGCTCAACACAACACCGTTTTGTCCTGGTTCTCTGTCGGCAGCCCCACCAGCTGTTGGGCCTCTCCCTCCCGCGGGCTCGCGGGGGGCGAAGCCGCGGCTCCAGTCCGAGTGCCGCAGTGGCGTCCAGGTGAAGCGCCGATTGTTGTTGTTGTTGTTCGTTGTAGAGGTCGTGGTGCAGTTGGCATGGGGGGCGGTGGTGCAGCGGTTAGTGCACTGCGATATGAACCCGGCGACCTGTGTTCGGTTCCCGTTCACGGCCAACACCAGCGACGATTTTCTGAATCGGTCCTGGGCCTCCCCTAGATCGACTCAGCCTCAAATGAGTACCTGGTGCTGTGTGTAAACATCGCCACTGGGGAGACAAAGGCGGCCGGGTGTGGTGCTGGCCACTCGCCTCCTTCGAGTGCCTTGCCGGCCATCATGAGGTGCTCGCTAGCAGCACTAATGAGTGTCTTTGTCTGTGGTAGAGTTGCCTGGAGTGGCGTGGTGCGGTTGGGTGGATGGTGGTTTGGTGGGTGGGTGAGTGGGTGGTGGTTATATGGGTGAGTGAGTGGGTGGTGGTTATGTGGGTGGGTGAGTGGGTGGTGGTTATGTGGGTGGGTGAGTTGGTGGTGGTCATGTGGATGGTGGCGGCTGCGTGAGTGCTGGCTACGCGGGTGGTGGTTGCGTTGATTGCGCGGTGAGGCGCGGTTGCTGTGTGTGGTGGTTGAGTGCGGTGTTGGGGGGGGGGCTAACGACGCCCCCCTCCATCTGCCTCTCTCCCCCCCCCCGCCCCATGGGCCCGCGTCGCCGTTCGTTACGGACGTGGCCACGCGCCACATCTGTGTCGTCGTTAATATTTCATGCTTTATTATTCCCATCCCACTCCTGGCCGAGCGCGGGCCGAGCCTCCGTTTGCTGCGCCGCCCCACGTCGTGGCGTTCTAATCCCCGCGGCAAGAGGTCACGGCAGAGTTCGGGCTGGAAACTTACAGCCGGCGATTACGCTTTAATTTGGGTCGCGAAACGAAGGGTTCCGTTTGATCGCTTGGCCATTGGGGGGGGGGGGGGGGGGTGGTGCGGCTGAGCCTTTGATCGCGCGTTTGTTTTGTTTGGAGAGGGAATCACTCGCATGAAATTATTTTTGTCCGCACCACAAATTAAATTCTAAAGCTGAGTAAATAAAGGAATCGTAATTTAAAACGTATAATGCAGTACATTAGTAATGCATAATAAATTGCTGAAAATCAATGCGATATATAATATAATAAGAAGAAATTCTACGCAAATATGTACATGACTCAAACATTCATCTGATTGTGTCGACCTTCATTCGGAGCCGAGTGGCCTCGCCATCCCAATGAAGCACACGTCACGCAACACCCACCCCTCCTAACAACCTTGGCTCTCCAGCCACAACCTCTTCTGGCCACACTCACTCTCAACCTCAATCTCTCCTCCCCGACACAACCCCTATCCTATCCATACCACCCTCCGCCACTACCGCGTGATTCGCCGTCTTATTGAGCGGCTTTTGCCATCACATTTCACCTTTTGCGTGACCGTCGGGGTCGCAGGTCAGCCGCCCTCTGCGGCCGCACCACACTTAGGTTATTGTTCTCGGCCTCCCGAGGACAGAAGCTGGCGGCGGATCTCTCCACGAAGCAGGTGGCCCTCGACTCGGGAGCTTCCAAACGTTTCTCACGGAGCCACTCGGGCACACAGTGACAGAACGCCGCATCCCTCCATCGGTCTTTGCGAAGCTCTAAAATATTTACGGGATCCCAGGACACCAACAAATCCAGAGTGGCCTTCTCTAAAGCCTGGGACCACGCGTGGCGATTTATTACAGAACGATTGTCGGGTGCATTGCCACCCTGTTGACTGAAAAATCGTGCTCCGTTGCCGCATCGGCAATGATTCCTCCTTTGCCGTTCATTTCTCATTGTTAACGGATAGCGCGTAGAACGTTGGTGCAGTGGTCAGCGCACTGTGCTACGGACCCGGCCACGGCTAATATCAGCGGTGAGTGATCTTTCTGTCCTCCCAATTCACCAACACGCACTGACCAGCGAGGCGCGGTGTGATAAAAACAACACCACGATAGATCAACACTAAAGGCAGTTTAACACGTAGGCTTTCGCAACCAATATCATCCTTAATAGAGGTTTTTGGGTTAGATCGCGTAAATATATAAATGGGTAGTTAAAACCCACCACCACCCGACACAGCCAACTAGGAAGGGTCGTCACGTAAACAGAATGTGGCCAATTCCCCCCCGCCCCCCCACATTGGGCAAGAGCGCAGAAGGGTGGTAAACACATCTCCACAAATCTGGCTGTCGCCTGATGAAGCTAGTCGTAATTACTGGCGAAACGTCGTACTCAGTTTGTAAATGTTGTGGCTTGGCTCTCCAACACACCGGTTAGTGCTGTACTAGTGACGAATTGGCCACGTTTTGTTTACGTGACAACCCTTACTAGTTGGCTGTGTCTGGTGGTGGCGGGTTTAACGACACAATTATATATTTACTCGATCTAACCCAAAAAAACCTCGATTGTGAACACTAAAGGCATTCTTCCAGCAGTGGATTTACACAAGGGCCGTACAACAGATTGCGCAGATGCTGACCGAACAAACAATAGCAGAGTGAGAGGTGGCCATTGGCCTGTAAACATGAAGTAAGTTTGTCGGAGAACCCTAGACCGACGAGAGAGTCGCCTCCTGGGCTGAGCTGGGAAACGCTTCTCGGGAGTGAATTTGGCTGGGCGTGGATTTTTCCTTCATTCAGTTTCCCAGCCGCTCGTCACTCTGCAGCGGACGATATTTGGACGGGGCTGGCAGGGTGAGCCTTGTCCCTGCACCGGGTCAATCTCGTTGAGGGATGTTGGCCAGCGAGAGCGGTGAGGCGAGCCAGCCGACCTCACCTCGGTGACCTCACCCCGGTGACCTCACCTGGCCGCTCGACAGCCATGTCGCCGAGATCGCAGCGGCGGGGTCCGACGGTTCCCCACCTCGACGGGCAGTCGGCGCCACCTCCGCACAGCTGAGTTAATTACTGCGAACCCAGGGACAGATTAGGATCCAATTAAGGTCGACGGGTTTAACCGTAGGTAGCGATCGCTGTGAGCTCGATCGACCCCGGCATTACGTCATCGCTGCCGCCGCCGCCACTGCTGCTGTTGCTGCAGGAAACAGAGATGTCGGCAATGAGTTCTCGGACGCATCGCCGCGGTGCCGTCAGCGGGCATTACTCCTCGCCGTTATGGCGCGC
This sequence comes from Lampetra fluviatilis, assembly GCF_964198595.1. Taxonomy (NCBI): domain Eukaryota; kingdom Metazoa; phylum Chordata; class Hyperoartia; order Petromyzontiformes; family Petromyzontidae; genus Lampetra; species Lampetra fluviatilis. The sequence goes on from NC_136277.1 coordinate 34,131,175, forward strand.
GGTTGGCAGGTCGTTAACGTAAATCACGGACATCGGAGGGACCATAACCGCGCCCCACGGCGCCGCCTGTAATGGGCTGAGATGTGGACCCCGCACTTTGGCTGACCTCTGCCAGAGTGGTTCCTCTTCTGCGGAGCCTGTGACCACCGGATCAGCCAATTCCTGACGAGAGTCCACAAGGGCACTGTGATCATTAGTTGACCCTTCTGCGGGATTTTGAAAATGTGTCATTTGTGCTGTTATCTGGGCAGGAGGGGTGGGTGGTGATGCAGAGGTTGGCACGCTGCGCCATGAACCTGGCTACCTGAGTTTGAGTTCTGCCCACGGCTAGCATCAAGTGGCGAGTGATATCTGAACGGGGCCTGTCCTACTTCACTAAACCGCACGGAGATTACACAACTCCGCCATCGCTGATGCCGTGTGGGAGGGAGGTGGTCATCCAGCAGTGGATTGAGAAAGAGTCTTAGCTCTCTGGCCAGGAGGTGGCCTCATTATGGTGTTAAGATAATCAGTGGCGCTATGTGGCATGTCAGCATCATCATCATCACGATCACAATCAAAACTACTGCCATCAACTTCATCGTCATCATCACAATCATCATGAGTAGCATGTACATCACCCTAATCATCATCATCATCGTCGTCGTCATCATCATGCTGTTGTCCTTCCCCACACCTTCAATTAGCACGGTTGACTACGTACTGTGCGAAAGAAGTTCAGCGTACGTACATCATCGTCGTCACCATTATTTTCATTGTCATCATCTTGATAAATCATCATCACAACCATCGTCGTCGTTGTCACCGTTTCCGTCGTCATCGCCGTCCCAGTGGAGCGGAGTGAATGGGAGCCGCTCTGCGTGGAGGTTTGGAGCGCGAGGCGGTTACGCAAACGGCGCCGGTTTCCAGCCAGACCCTAATCAGGCAAATCCCGATGATTTCTCCAGAGCCTCGAGCTTCATTACAGGCCACCTGTCGTTTTGCAATCACAGTTCATTTTGCTTACGGAGGGGAAATATTTAATGTTGTGTTTTTTTCGAAATTTCATTACGTTACAGTGTTCCATTTTGTCGCTCAATTTTCCCACCCTCGCCTCAAATGTGCGTGTGCGCATCTGCCCGTCTGCGTGCGTCCGCCCGTGTGTGTGTGTGCGTGGAGCGTGGCACGGTGATTAAAGCACTGCGGTACCACCCGTATCGTTCAAATCTCAGGCACGGCTAGCATCAGTGACGAGTGAAATCTGAACTGGTTCTGGCCCCCCTCGCCTCCCTGGCCGTCACTGATGGCGCCCAGCAAAGTACGGTCAAAATATCTTAGCCAGGGCTGGGCTGCCCCTGGGTGGACTCGGCTATACAAAGAAATTTGCACCTGGTGCGGCATTATAAACATCAGCGGCGGGGAGGCAAAGGTGGAAAGGCGTGTGTGTTGCTGGCCACCCACGCCTTCACAGGTGCTCGCTGACGACACTTGCCCCAGCAGTCTGTTAAAGGCTACACGGGGGGTCTTTGTCGTGTGAAATCAGCCGTGCGGGCGTTTGATCGCCGGATTTGAAATTCTAATGACGCGTTCCGCTGCGGCCAGACACCGAGCGCTGCACCTCCTGACGGGCGAGTTCGGTCTGAGCCCGAAGGTGGTCGGCGCGCGAGCCAGAACCGCCGTGCGGTTATTTAAAAAAAAAAAGAATCCCTTTCCGTTCAGAACGACGCGGCAAAGTGCGGTCAAAATAACCCCTACGGGCACGGACAGGCAGGCCCTCATCCAACAGTGGATTGAAAGAGTTTCTGTACGTGACAAAGGGGGCTCAGCGTGCGCACGCACGTGACACGCTGCTCAGCAGGTGCCGCGAGCGCAGGGCCGCCGTTTCTGCGCACGGCGGCGGCGGCCGCTGCTGTGCCGTAAATGCCTTCCCAAATATTCCTCTGTCTGAACTCCAAGCCCCCCCCCCTCACCCCCGCCTCACCCCCGCCTCCACCCCCCTCCATCCTCCTTCATATCCTCGTCGTCACCTCCACTCGTGTGGTTCTCTCTCAACTTGACTTTGGGTCGACCGCCGCTCGACGGTCGCTCGCTTGATCCTTCTCCGCGGCTGCCCCCCTTTGTCTGGGAGGGATTATAATCGCTCGCTCTCTCTCTCTCCCCGTGTCGCTCATCTGGCTAACACTCGCGCTGATTACAAGCGCGATAAATGGATCTTAATTAATATCAGGAGCGTCCTGCTCGTCATGTTGGGGGCCACTTTCTCATGGCCCATGGTTTTTGTTGCGTGCGGGAGGAAATCAGAATGCTGGGAGAAAGCCCTCCTGGTGCGATTGGGCGTCACTCAAAACTCCCCGCAGGCATCTGCGTGGAGTCTCAGCGACTCGTAGTGTGGGGGTCTCTCTCTTCCCCGTCTCACAGCCGCCGAACGATCCTTCCCCTGCTCACTTCACGGGGCGCCCTCTCCCCATCCCGAGCCTTCACAACCTTGGGGGGGCCCAGCTCTGCCACCTAAACCCATCGATCGTTTGCCGCGGCGTAAGACTCCACGTGCCGCACTCTCTGAGCCCCCGCTTCCCTGACCCGCACTGACCAGCGCGGTGAAGTATGATCACACAAGCCCCCCCCCCCCCGCCATAGAGTGTAACACCGCGCCGTCGTGCCACGTTAGTTTTTGCCGCGCCGTTCGCTGCGGTGCGAGGGCGGAGATGAAGCGACGGAATCGGATCGCGTGGCAGGTGAATCGTGCCATCGCAGAACCGTCGTGAGAGGTGGCCACGGCCTGGGGCGGCTGTTCATCCAGCAGTGGATAGATCGTGTCTGGTGACGACGAAGTCCCTTGAAGGGTTAACGTGGCCGAAGGAGCGGCAGGTGAACGGAGATTGGATTCCTGGCTGCCCCTTTGTTTGTCATTTAAAGCTCGAGACGGAGGCCCCGACTGAACCCGGCTGAACCTTCCAGCGAAGATGGATTGAGGTCCTTCAGTTTAGCGCTTACACAACTGATCGTGTGTGTGTGTGGGATGTCGTGTTTATTAGTTTATCTGTGTATACACATACGTATGTGTGTATCTAGATTTGGGGCTGCACGTGTGTGTACTGCACTGCGTGTGTGTGTGTGTATGAGGTTGCGTGTTTGTGCGTATGGCATCGTCTGGGATTGTGTGTGTGTGTGTGTCTTTGTTTATGATTGTGTGTTTACGAGGTGGCTTGTATGTGTGTATTTGTGTGTACCAAGCCATGTGTGTGTGGTGTAGCGGTTAGCACGCCGCGTTCGATTCCCGCTCACGGCCAACGATGGTGACGATTTTCTGAACCGGTTTTGGGCCTCCCCCTAGGTTGACTCAGCCTCAAATGAGGACCTGGTGCGGTGTGTAAACATCGCCACAGGGGACACAAAGGCGGCCGGGCGTGGTTTTGGCCACCCACCCCCTCACGTGCTGTGCCGGCCCTCATAGGTGCTCGCTAACAGCACTTGCCCCAATGGTCTGTTATAGGCTCCACGGGGGATCTTTGTCTTTGTGTGTGTGTACCAGCCGTGTGTTTGTGAATTAGCACGTGTGTGTGTGTTTTTTATTGGTCTCAATAAATTCTTATTTTCTCTCGTATCTCGCGCGTCGAATTTGCACCAACGTGGAGCCAAGCGAGGGATGGACCAGAAAGCGAAGATTAGATGGTGGAGCATCCAATTACGACGGTTATTAGGAATGCAAATAAGCAATTATCTGTAAACGGCTGTGTTAACTGTGTGTGTGGGGTAGGGGACATGGTTATTGTGCAGATCAGTGTGTGTGGTGTTTTTCCCAGTGCACGGAGACGGACAGGGATTTTTAATTTATACCCAGATAAGATGCAGTCATTCACATTAACACTACGCCTGCCTCTATACGTGTGTCTGTCTGTGTGTTGTGTGTATATCTGTGTCTTCGTATCTGTGTTGTGTGTGTGTATCTATGTATCGTTGTCTTTTGTATTTTGTCTTTGCGTGTGCATTCACGTTATGCCTGTGTGGCGGTGAGCATCAGCACAATCATTCGTGCATTGCGCTACAAACTCGACAACCTGAGTTCAAGTCGCGACCACGGCTAACAGTGGCGAGTGACATCAGAACTAATCCTGAATCTAAATTGACTGAACCGTGAATAAATACCTGGCGTGATGTGCAAAACATTAGCACTGCAGAGACAAAGGCGCCGTGCCGCCCACACCACCACCGTTGTTCCGGCCTGAGTAAGTTCTCGCTAACAGCACTTGACCCAACATCCTGAAGCTTATATGGGCTATCTTTGCCTTTATGAATAAGTGACACGTTTCGATAGCCACTGATGTTGTGTTTACAGTGGGTGTGAAATACAGCCACGCCAGCGCGGGTGCCCGCGTCTGTCTCTTGAACCCTCTAATCCTGCCGAGATGAGAGGATATTGACAGACGTGGTCTCGATGGAGCCAGCAGGCCCGTCAGAAAGTTACAAGACGATAAATTCGTTGATCTTTGATCGATACAAATGTTTTGCCTGTGTACGGAATGTTGGCAACCAACTTGAAAGATGACGCGCGTATTATGAGCAGGTGAGAGAGAGCTCATTTGAGATGAGGCATCTCCCTGTCACGGCAGACCTGGTTGGGGGGTTTAGTGAGTGCGGCAAAATAACCCCCCCAGGAAATTCCCAACCTGTGAACACAACCAAACTCTGAACGGCGAACTCGTCAACGCCATCCGCAGCTCCAGTGAGCATTGAGGCGGTGCTCATCTCCCGTTTACAGCCCTGAGCCAGTGGTGGGAATTCCACATTCCTACGGCAGGGGCGAGTCTATCCATAGGACAACCACCGTTGACTTGCACACACAATGTTACTTATTTTATAAACCCCAGAAGAGTGATGGGCTGCGTCAACCAACCCCCCCCCTCTCTCCCAAGCAGGATTTGAACTCCGAACCTTGCGATCGCTGCAGGCCGCTCACTCGCTACCACCGGGCTACGCGGCCGGATTGGTAAACCGATCAAGCACGGGGCTGACTGACGCAAATCCCCGTGTGGTCCACCAACCCCAGCCCCCCAAGGGCCCGGGTTCTTGGGGCCTGCATAGCCAGCGCCGTCAGCGCCACACCCCCACCCTCCCCACCATCCCATTCGGCGATGTCTCTCCTCAAATTGAGTGATTAATGGCTCTCTGCGGGCAGCCCGTGAAACCGTGGGATTTGCATCGGGAGCCGCGTGGGGGAAATTCAGTTCCCCTCGTCCCTCCGTCGGTGACTTTCATGCTGCGCAGCGGGCGGGAGACGGCGCGACGGATTATGATTTATGGTCGCCGTGAGTGGCGGCGGACACGGGGGTTGGTGGGGGGGCGGGGGGAAGGGGGACAGGAGGGGGTGAGCGACCGGGCAGAATGTGTGGGGGGGGTAGGGAGGGTTGTGTCGGAGTTTTCGCGCGACATTTTTCTGCGGAAAATACCGCGGCGCTTCTCTGTCTGTCGCCCACTCGGGCCTGGGGCGGCGCTCGTTTTGAACGTTGGCCTCGGTTGAGGCGAAGGACGCAGCGGCGGCCAACGGAGGGGACGCGCCACGGAGGAGGTCCGCCGTGGAGTGTGTGAGCGGTGCGGTGGCGCTCGCGGTCGATTGCGGTGTCGTCTCTCCCGCTTGTTCCGCCTCCTGTTGTTCTGTTCGCTCAATCGGCATCAATTTCACATTCGCATATCCATTTGCGTGTAATTTCCACGAGTCAAAGAGAATCAATTCTCACGCCCAAGATGCAATGCGCATATCGTGAACATCATTGAATAGCTTCGAATCGACCACGTATTCGCTGTAAGCCGAGCAAGTTTCCTCGTCCCAAACGATCCACCCGCAAGCAGTCCATCAGAATCGCGCATTAGCGCTTCGTTTTTTTAATGCAAGAATTAATTTCGTTCCAGCCCACGCGCACATGGATTCACGGGAGCTTACACACGTGCGCATGCACGCAATTACCATAATTAATGAAGAGTAATTAATTTAAAATCTAAAATTATATTGACTGCATAATTGGCCAAGCCTGGTATAAACAGGGCAATTATGACGATCCAGCATAATTTTAAAAACATTCGCTTAACAAAATGTGAGGCTGCCGAGTGGAGAACGCCGTTCCACTCGGGGTGTTAAACGGGGAGCGGGGCTGGCGGTGGGGGGGCTGAGTGGGTTGGGGAGCTGGGGGGGAGGTGCTGGGACGGTGGGGGGGGGGCTGAGTGGGGATGTGGAGGGGTGGGAGCTGAGATGACGGGAGGGTTGTGGCAGTGGGGGAGCTGGCTCGGCGGGGGAGCTGGGGTGATCGATGCTTGAGCTCGCTCACATAAACATCACGGTTCAACATCATCGGGAATCCTTTCAGTCACCTAAAGAGTGCTTTTGATTTGTATTTACTAGAATGGTCACGCTCGCCTCGCTGGGTTGTGTTGTTTTAATTCCCATCGGCCTCTCCAGACACTGAGCACCGCACGGCATGTTGGGAGAGTGATGGGGAGAGCGATGGGGAGCGTGATGGGGAGTGGTTAAGCAGAGTTCGGTGTGACGTGGTGAGTGGGTTAATGAGGTGGTGGAGAGCGTGGTGCAGATGTTTTTTGAAAGCGGTTGGTAAAAGCAGTGGAAAACGTGCTTGGAGAGCAGTGGGTAGTGTGGTGGGCATGATGCTTCGAGAGGGGCTGGACCGGGTGAGTGAGAGAGTGAGAGTGCTTGGAGAATGATTGGGATAGTGGCTGGAGAGTGGTGGGAGAGAGACCAACACTAACCGTAACTTCGAACCGCGACCCTGTAGGGTGTAGGTCACAGCCCCTCCCAGAGTTTTCCAGTCCCAGCTACCACGCACCTCTGGGTGTGTGAGCCCTGGTCGCTCGCAGAACAATTCAGCTGCCAAGGATGCGGCTACATTCTACGCGGGGCATCGCCAGCCACCAGCACCGCTTATCTTCGAGAAAAACATTGTCACCAAATCGGTCCACGCTTACAGTTGCTGTGACCCTTTCCGCCATCTGTGCACATGACCCCCCCTCCCGGACTCCCCACTCACCCGGCTCCGGCACCGTTTCTCGCCACCGCAGGTGCCAAGAAGCACAGCCTCAAGGACACGCCGCCGCGCCGGCTGCCCCTGTACGACACGCCCTACGAGCCGCGGGACGACGCCCCGGCCAGCCCGGGGGCCGGCGGCGGCGGCGGCGGCGCTGGAACGCCCGGCGGCGGGGCCGTCGGCGGAGCCGTCGGCGGGGCCGTCGGAGGGGCCGTTGGCGGAGCCGTCGGCGGGGCACCCGCACCGAGCTCCGGCGGGGTCGCCGGAGGCGCCGGCGGGGCGGGCGGCGCCAACAACGGAGGAGGCAGCGGGTGCGCCAGCCCCGAGGGAGGGGGGCCCCCGCTCACGCCGACGTCCGTCCGGACCCCGCCGTCGGCGCCGCCGCCGCTTTCGGCTCCGGCTCACTCGCCGGCACGGGCCACCGCGCCGGCGCAGGGTCAGCCGGCCCAACCGCTGCCGGCCGCGCCGCAGCCGCAGGCGAGCCTGCCCGGAGACCCGCCGGGGGAGCGAGCGCTGCCCCAGGACGACGAGAGACCGGCGGACGAGTACGACCAGCCCTGGGAGTGGAACAAGGAAAGGATCTCCAAGGCGTTTGCAGGTGGTGGAGCGGCGCGCGCCAGCGCGCTCGTACACTCGTACATGCGCTCGCACGTGCCCATGCACGCACTTGCATATCCGCACACTCTGAGCTTACACGCACGTGTGCACTCACGTGCCCGCTAAGACAAAGCTCCCCCATATAGACGGCTCGAGCGAGCACCTAATTCCTACACAAAGACAAAGCTCCCCCGTATAGCCTTGGCAGGCTGTTGGGGACAACGGCGTTTGTGAGCACCTATGAAGGACGACATCGCACATGAAGGGGTGGGTGTCCAGCACCACGCCCGGCCGTCTTTGTCTCCCTAGTGGTGATGAATACACACTGCACCAGGTACTGACTTAAGGCTGAGTCGACCTGGGGGAGGCCCGAGACCGGATCAGATAATCGTCACTGGTGTTGGCCGTGAGCGGGAATCGAACCCGGGTCGCCGGGTTCATAGCGCAACGTTGCGCTAACCGCTACACTACCGCTCCCCACTGTTCACACGTACACTATTGCACAGACACCTGTTCACACCTGCACATGTGCCTGCAGTCACCAACGCAACTTGCATTCGCACGCTCCCTCACACTCGCACACTCCCTCACACACCCGCATGCTCACACTCGCACGCTCCCTCACACTTGCACGCTCCCTCACACTCGCGTGCTCACACTCGCACGCTCCCTCACTCCCTCACACTCTCACACACCCTCACACCTGCGTGCTCACACTCGCAGGCTCACACCAGCAAGGGAAGCGACGTCCGTGTGAACCGCTTTTCCGCTAATTTTCTTCTCTTCTTGGTTCTTTCGGTAAAGTCACGTAGAAGGGAAGTAATCTTCCCTTCTTACTTCCCTTCTACGTGACTTTACCGAAAGAACCAAGAAGATGAATCCCTGCAGTCACGAAAGTTTTAAATCGAAATTTTCTTCTCGTTTACGATTGCAGCGTTGCCCGAGCGGCATCCGGTGCGGACTTGGGGGGTGGGGGGGGGGTCTCGGCTTCCGCTCACTTTGGAATGCGGCCTCCAATCTGAGATTGTAAGCAACACTGTGGCCTTCATAGGGAAAGCGTGTAACATGTAAGCAACATGTAAAACGTGGCGGGCCACAACGGCCCTACTTCGTGGTACATCGAGAGGCGCAGGGCGCGTGGCGGGCAGCGGCCTGCTCGTGCGCTTCCTTGTTCAGGCTGCGGCCACTCCTCCGAGTGGTCCGTGCGGAGACGCACAGAGCGCGGGTGGCGCCCTGCACCCGCGCGCACAACGCCCTCGGGGTCCGGGGCGCCGAGAGTCGTTTGCCACGCAGCCTGCCAAGACCGCGTCGAGTTGGCAGGCCAAACAGATCCTGAACATCGCCGGGCTGATTGACCGTGTCGATCGCGGCAGAGGCCTCGCTGTAGCCACCGTCTCGCCTCCCGCGTGAGCGCAGTGCGGATTTGTTTCTACTTCACTCGTAGTCTCGGCCTGGCTGACGACCCCCTGTGGACGCTCAGTCGAGTCCGCACGAGACGCCCGCGGTTGATCCTCTCGCCCACCTCGCCCACTATTATTAAGTCGGCCAGTGAGCGAACTCAGTAAATCTCTTGATGTTTTGTGGACAGCCAATTACCGGTTTTGGTCTTCTGCTGTGCGCTGCAGCCTCTGGCAGCGCGACTAAATGATACCATTCCGCGTGTTCACTCCAACTCGTTTGTCTCGTCTCATCGTCCTTAATTTTGTCTGATCGTCGTTCATCTACTCTCATCTTGTGGTCATTCATCTCGTCACATCGTCGCACTTGGGTCGTCGGTGAGCAGCAATCATCGTCGTCATCGTTAGCCGTGATGAATTCCGTCCATGAGCCCTACAATTAAATAAAATCTCCCGCTCTGACCCGACAAACATTTTCGTCGCTAATTCCATCAGCGAAATTAACTCTGCCCTCCCATCACCTTTCGCTTCCAAACCAGGGGCACCGGGTCTCGCTCCTACTACCAAGGGGATCGGATGCCTGCCTGACCCCCCCTCCATCACCACCCCCTCGGCACGGAGGGGAACGGCACTGGCAGGGGGCAGGGGAAACGCGAGCGCGGTGGCTTTGTACATACGTGCGTTCGCCGGACAGCGACCGCACGGTCCGTCCCGTTGTTCTCGATCAGAGGGCCCACACACAGCCGCCGCTGCCGCCACGGCTGCTTGGGACGTGGCTGGAGCAGCGCGGGGGGTGGGGGGGGTTTTTGATGGAATCTCTCGCTCGGGGTGACCTGTAACATTTCCCTATCTTTGCCTCCTCGTTTGCGACGAGTGATGCGGACCGACAGGGAACCGGTCCTGAGCCGGGGGTCGCTGCAGCCGAAGGGGCATAGCAAAAAAAAGCAGCGGTGAGAGTGAAACGGGAGATGGAGAGAAAAAAATCCTCTCCGATAAATGTTGCGGCAATTCTTAAAGGGCTCGTAGTTTGAATATGCTGTCTAAGCCCCCCTATTTCTTCTAAGCGATAAGGGAAAAGGTCAAGTGCAGCAAACTAATATTGAAATGTCATCGATGTCCTGTGGTCAGTGGCATTTACCAAACACGAGCGGGCATACGCGCGCCATTGCGTCTGTGCGTGTGCGTTGCTTGTGTCTGTGCGTGTGCGTTGCTTGCGTCTCTGCGTGTGCGTTGCTTGCGTCTGTGTGTGCGCGTTGCTTGTGTCTGTGCGTGTGCGTTGCTTGCGTCTGTGCGTGTGCTTTTGCTCGTGCGCACACATGCGTGTGTGTGCTTGCTTGTGTGCTTGTGTGTATGTGTGTGTACGTGCACATGTGCGTGTACACGCTTGTGTCACGTGTGTCATGTTTGTGCGTACGCTTGTGCTTTGTGTATGTGTCTGTATTTATCGTCTCTTCCAATTTGAGAAAAAAAAAGTCTTGACCTCAAAGCCCGTGCTGAGACCCTCTTGGCAGGAGGAAGGATGTCGTCCGGTTATCGCAACCTTTAAAATTCCCGTTCGTCTCCAAGGGAAACGATTTTTGAAAAGAAAAAAAACATAATTTGGTTGCCGGAGGTGCTCGGTTATTGGAGGCCGTGTGTTGAGTTATGGACGGTGGTGGGAACGTGGCACGGGGAGCCCCATTTTGGGGGGGAAGTAGAGAGAGGGAGAAAGAGAAAAAAAACATGTTTTGAACCCCGAGCTCCGTCAACTGTCGCGTGTCATGGGCGTGCGCGTCGTCAATAATTCCGCCCGGCGCAGATAAGTGCCGGGAGAGAAAATTGCTTTTTGTGCCCGAGCATCGGCGGAGCGAGACGCCCATTGTGAGAGGCAGCGGCCGCCCCCTGTCGCTCCACGCGCGGCCCAAGGGGAGGGGGGGGGATGGCATCGCGGCCTCCACGGGATGTGACCTTTGACACCCATTCCGCTCTCCCGAGCGCCGCCACTCTCCCCCGCTCTCCCGGCTTCACCGCCGCGGCCGTCGCGTTGCAACGCCGGCAACGCTCTCCGTTGCTCGCGCTTGGCGCCGCCTCCACGTGCCAAACGCAGAGAACTAAATCATCTGCGGCGCCGTCGCCCAGCGCGCCCCGCCGGGCCCTGCTCTCTTCTTCTCTCGTTTCACCTGGCCGCCTGTCCTCTTCCGCTCTCCTCCCCCGTTCTGCTCTTCCGCTCGCTCACCGGTGCAGCTAATGGCTACGTTACGGCTCGGCCTAACTCGTGTGGTGTGCGCTCTCCACGCTATCGATCGCTCCACGTGGCGTTGGCCGTCGTGGCCCCTCACTGCTCGCCGCTCCTCTCCCATGATCCGTTTTGATGGCGGAGGAGGAAAGGTGAAGGGGGCTGGAACCAGATGCAACTGTCGCGTCTAAATTGCTCGGATCTGCTTTGTAGGAGTGAGAGTTTCTTCGTTCGAGCGATGGTAACTTAAGCAAGGAGAGGGAAGGAGCATACAAATTTAATGAAGGCAGAACCGTGTGCAGGTTTCATGTTGCAGATGACAGACACTGGGCATTGATTTGACTGCGCTGCTTTGTAGTTCCTCATTAGCGTGTAACGTGTACCATTAAACACTTGGGAGAGCTTTTTTTTTATTTGGCTAATTAGAAAACTTAAAACAGTCATGTCCTCAATCGCCACCAACTGTACAATGCCAAATTCTGATCATTAAACTCCTTTGATGGGCTGCAGAGAAAGACAAATCCAAAGACAATGAATGGATAGTCAAATAGATGGACGCAGCCAACGTTGATCAACCGACCGAAGCTCAGGAGCGAGGAGAACGGGGGACGGGCGGCAGGGATGGGACGAGATATCCGGAGAACTGCCGCCACTGGGAGTTGGCGATGAACCAGGCCGAAGGACGACGGCGCCTGCCTTGGCTTGACAAGACCCGCCGCCGAGCGAGTCTGATCCGCAGCCTCTCATGCGGAGTCGCCTCCGTGGCACCGGCGTTCGGGTGAAGATCTCCTCGCGACTCTCATCACGTGGCAACGAAGATGCGTGCTGTGTAGCTCCTCGCTCCATTTGCTTATCCAACTTCTTAGAAGGCTGAGGAGTCGCAGGCCTCTATTGTGCGCCTTCAATCCACGAGTTTTCTTCTTCGTTTAGCAGCTTCATCTTCCGAGTCTACACCTTGCAGTTCTTGCAGTTCTTCTGTCCGTGTGCTCATCTTAAGAGACTGCATCTCCTATTGTCCTCACTCTGTGCCTTTACTGTTGGAGTCTTCATTCTGCCGTAGCCCCGTGAGCCCGTGTGCTCCGGACGGGTATCACGACGACAAAAACACAACGCGTACGTCAATCACACCGCGGCCTTAATAGGACAAGTAAGTAATTGGCAACGTTTCAGGTATCGACCCTTATTCACAGCGATGGATGGGTCATTACCCGAATCGTCGCCTCTTATATAGTTTTCATTTTAAGGCCACAGTTTTATCTGACGGATGTGTTGAGTTTATTGTTGATTGTGCACGATCGCTGACGCAGCACCATCACCAAACAATTCATTCTGCGCGATCTCCCCGTGCACCTCCTGTTTGTCAAAGCGCTCGGTGTCGGCACTGCGAGTGCCCAGCGCACCGTGTACATTCGGCACGGCCCCGCGTCACATAATCTGCGCGGCAGCGTCGGGGGGCGGTGGTGCCGGCCGTGTTAAGGCTCCTGATGCCGCCTGCTCTGTGGGATCTGAACGCAGCGCGGTGAACCTCCGAGCGTCGACCCTCGTCTCGCCGCGGAGCGACGGCTTGGCTTCTCGGGCCCTTCGGGGGCCGTGTGTCACTGAGCTCCGGGCATTCGACTCGCATCCTGAAGACGCGAGTTTCAAATCCCGGTCGCAGCCGATAGCTCCACCGTGCCTCGAGAGTCTGCTCTGATGAGTCTACCGATTTGTTGTAGTGAGCAGTTGTGTCGTGGCATCACTGGCTCCGGTGACGCTGCTGGAGGTGCGCTCCGCCGCACTCCTCCCGATTGAGCCGGGCGAGACACTTTGGGCTTCTTCTCAAAGGTCTGCCGAAAATTCTAAATCTGTGCAGGACGGGAAGGCAGCCGCGATTTCATGAGCCAAGGACTCGGTGCGCCGAGGGAGGGGTGGGGCGAGCAGAGAGGAGAGAGGGGTGGGTGGGGGGGCTGAAGGAGAGTGGGGGGGGGCAGGGTGGGGGGTGCAGACGCCCGCGAGTCCCCTGGGCCCCGGGACAGGGCTGCGTGGATGAGATAAGCCTCGTTCACGCTGGGCGTAGGAATTAAGAGAAACTTCCATTTCCTGCGGCGGCGGAGGCGGCGGCAGCGGAGGTAGCGGCGGTAGCGGTGGTGGAGGGCGAGCCGAGAGAGAGGAGTGGGGAGCGGGGAGAGGGGAGTGGGGAGCGGGGAGCCGAGAGCCGGGAGAGGGGAGAGGGGAGCGGGGAGAGGGGAGCGGGGAGCGGGAAGCGCTCTGCTGGCAGCCTCGCCCGGTCGCGCTGCCTTCCCCGAGGCTGGCGCGACTCACGCGCGCGTTCCCGCCACCCGTGGGAACGCTGCTGCACGCGCGTGCGTGATCGGTGGTGCGGTGGTTAGCGCACTGCACTACGAACCTGGTGGCCCGAGTTCGATTCCCGTGCATGGCCAGCATCAGTCTCGAACCTTTGCCTCGGTCGACTCAGCCTTAATTGAGTGCCTGGCACGGTGTGTGAACATCAGGAGACAACGGCGGCCGAGCGTGGTGTTAGCCACCCGCTCCCCCTTGTGCCATGCCGACCTTCGTAGGCCCTACTCGCTTGCAGCGCTTGCCCCAACAGTCTGTCAAAGGCTATACGGGGGATCTTTGTATATGTGCCGTAAATCTCTCATCGTCGTCATCAGCCGTGGCCATTCCACCGGTGGATGAGCCAGCAGTGGCCGGCCGCCTCCTCTCACGATCCTGCGGAGCGATAACCCCACGAGGAGCTGATTTAATTGCTCCACCTCCAGGTGGATGTCCTCTCGGACGCGTTCCATTCCGTGTTCTTACTCCGTCACTATTCTTCGTCCCTTCTGGCGACACGTCCTGCCCAAGCCCACTCAGTGTACAATGTGTGGATATAAAAAATATAAAACATTCGTGGAAGTATTTTTCCCTGTTTAACTGTAAAGTGTCGTCGGCAAGCACCTATTAAGGCCGGAGCACACACGGGTACAGGATAACAACGGCAGCTCCGATGGTGGTGACATCACCACAGCGATTGTGCCAGGCTAAGTGCACTTTGAGGCTGCCATGTGAAGTTTGGACAGGCTCTCTGGCAGGGAGGTCTCGGGGCAGACCCCAGGTGTTATGGGTTAAGTGACTGAGATGATTGTCAGATGCACCACCTGTGCTCCCCACTGCCACTGGCACATGCACATACACACACACACTTGGCAAATCAAAATCACATCGTCTCGCTCGTCAAACCAACTGTTCAGGCGCTCATCTCCTTTGTTGGTCCTGAGCCAGAGCTGAAAATTCCACATTCCTATACCAGGTGCCATCCTCTCTTTGGAACAGCGATGCAATGCCGCAGACGAGCGTGCACGGATGTGATTGTGTGAGATGGGGGAAGTGGCCTGTCCAGCGTGGGTGTCACTCCGTGTTGGCGCTGGGTGATTGGGTCCGCCTGACAATTGTCACTGTGCAACCGTCCTTTTTCCAATCATGTGTTGTTATTCTTTTCTCCTCTGGCCCTTGTGCTCTCTCTATATCTCTCTCTCTCGCTCTCTCGCTGGCTCTCTAAAACACACAAGGCGGTGGGCTCTGTGAGCCAAGAACACAGCATCAGGGACTGCTTGTTCGAGTTTATCCACAGCCCGGGGGAGATGAGTGCATGGTTCTGCCTGCATGGCTGCCACAAGCCCATTCTCCCTGCCCCCACCGCGTTCACGAGAAGCCCGTGCGATCAATCACCGTCCTCGTGGGCGAATGTAAAACGAGTAATAAACCTTCTCACTTTCGTTTCCTACACGGCCTCTGGACCAGCGGCGTAGAGAGGGCGGCGCGGGTCCTGGTGCGGGGAGTTCAACGGTGGGACCCCTGTATTCTGGCCCCTGGGCCCTGTGCAGTTGCACCTCCTGCACACTCAAAGTGCACGGATTGATTTACACGCAAGCTCGTATCACGCACGTGTCCGCCTGTGTCTATGAATGCGCACCTCTAGATATTGACCGATGCGTCCTCGCTGACGGCCAGAAAGTCAAGGCCTCAGCAGCGTTGGTTGACCTTTGCGGAAGGAAAATGGTTGTTGCGAGCGTGTCGTGGTCGAGGAAGTTTTCACGATGAAGTATGACGCTACCGCGCGCGGTCGTTCTGTTGGGCCGCGTCTGAACGTCACCTAACGGCGGCGCCGCCCATTTCACTACCCGTCCCCGCTGTTTTCTCCCTCGCTGCGCACCGCGGGAGGCAGGTCGCCGGCGCTTGGAGGGCAAAGGTAAAAAAAAACCCGCGTGGGGCTTTTCTCTTGTTTTGCCGGCTTCGCCGCCGTCCATTCTCCCGTCGGTCCCCGTTGGCACGCACGGGGGCCGACCTGCCCCGCCGTTTGTGGCGTTGCTCTGCCGCTGCTTGGAGACGCTCGCCTATCGACCGCGTCCCTCCCGTAATTTGCGGCGGTTAGCGGGGGTTGAGATTGTGCCCCCTGATGTTTGAGTTCCGCTTGCGCTGCGCCCAACGCTGCTGCTTGCTGCCACGTGCCTGCCTGCCTGCCTAGCGGCATCACTCCCAGCTTACCTGCCTCATGGGCACATGCATACTGTACTCAATGTGTTAACGTACTTGCCTACCTTCCATTTACCTACTCTTCCACCCATCTATGTGGCTACCAACCACGTGACCTACCTGCTTAATTACATACCTACCTATATCACTACCATCTTACCTG
This sequence comes from Lampetra fluviatilis, assembly GCF_964198595.1. Lineage (NCBI taxonomy): Eukaryota > Metazoa > Chordata > Hyperoartia > Petromyzontiformes > Petromyzontidae > Lampetra > Lampetra fluviatilis. Next base: position 34,147,072 of record NC_136277.1, read on the forward strand.
CACACTCTCTTACCTACGTGAGGAGCAACCTTCTCACCTTTCAACCTACCTACCTGTGTGACTTCCAACCATCTTACTTAACGACGCCATGACCGATTTTCCAGCCAGGTTACCGACCCACCAAACGACTCGTCACGCTCGTCAACGACCCCGTTGCCTCAAAGGAAAAGTAAAGAACGAGCGACTTCCGGGGCAATGGCCCTTCTGCTTGATGGCGTGTGTAGAGATGCCGGAGCCGTCGCGCCAAACTCCACCTCCGTTTACCTACGGACCAGTGGGACGTGTCATTTTGTAGCATTGGTGTAAGGACGCCTCAGTTGTGTAACACGCGGAAAGAGCTATTGCCACACAGTGGTGCTGATGATGATGATGGAGACTGTAAGAGCAGACCATGGACGTCACGTGTTGACTTGGCAATAGCTGAGGAATCTGGCAAAAGGAAGGAAGCGATGGCTTCGTGTGGCGGCATCATCCACATCGGCCATGATGACACCTTGACCTGCATGTGATGTCCAACGTTTCGGGCAAAACTTAAAACGAGTGACCACCCCGCCACCCTCGGTACCTCGTACCCGGAGCGAACTGGGACACCCGCACGTTTAAGGCGGCGGTGGCTGCGTCCGTTTCACGGAGACGCTGGAACAACAGCGGTGCCGCGACGGGCGTGGGCAACTTCCCATGAAAACCGAAACGACCGGTGTTTGTTGGTGAACACCGGATCGTGGAATATTAATTTCCCCGCCCTTCCTGTCGCTCCCACCACCACCAACACTACCACCACCCAGCTCCACAGCGACCGGCTACAGCGGCCGATCCGCGAATCAGAAAAAAAAAAATTAAACCCTCGGAAAATTGCTCCGTTTCACCGGCTGATTGTGCGTAAGATTTGTCGGGTTTTTTTCCCCGGTGCAAATTATATCTCGGCGTTAATGATGGCGCAGCAAGAGCGGAGAGCGCATTGCGGATCGAGAGCGAATGGGAGGCCTCGCTGCGCGGTGAGCGACGGGCTAAGGATGAGGGCACAGCGTGGTGTGGGGTAGAGTTAGGGGTAGAGTTAGGGGTAGAGTTAGGTGTAGAGTTAGGGGTAGAGTTAGGGGTAGAGTTAGGTGTAGAGTCTGCTTGATGAGAATATCAGGGTTGGCGCTGCAGTCCGACTGGTTCTAATGGTTGTGGTTAGTAGCAGTGCTGCATTCTGCTTGCTTCGTGTAGATAAGAGTGACGTCGTACTTTGCCAATACGGTCTTGGATAAAAAGTCAAAAGCCTACATCGGCAGGTTCGAGCTAGTAACAGAACATTCCACATTCCTTAGACAGGGGCCAGGATATCTACAGGACAGCAACTGCTGGCTTTCCACAAAACGTCGCTCCGGCTTTATTGTCGACTGACCTAGCGACACGGCCGAATGCCTCGACCGCGAATCGAACCCCGTGCCCTCTCCGGCCGCGACTCAGTGGCGGCTGCGAGCGCAGCACCCCACGTCGAGTCGGCCGCACACGTTCGCCTGCCCCCCCCTTCTCTCGGCGGCGCTGCCACGGAGCGAGCGAGTGAGCGAGCGATCGTCCCGGGGCCCCCGTTTGTCACGAGGACGGTGGCGCGCGCCGCCGCCGCCCCCCTGAATCCGTAAACACGTCGCACTTAAGTTTCCGGCGGACCCGACACCGCTGGGTACAAATTTATTCCGCGAAACGCCTCGGTTCGCAAGTGACAATCTTGAGCGGTTGTTTTGGGTAGGAAAATGCGCAGCTGTGAAACGCGTGGCTGTGCCTGGGCCGCGTTGTTAATGCTCCGAAAAGTGGAAATTGGCTGCCGCTGAGCGTCATTTGGGGGTCACAGTTACAAGCAGCTGCGCCCTCACTGGCATTTTCCACGCTGTTGTTTTACTGAGTGTAATGCTGCGACTTGTGTGTACGGTGTGTGTGGTATGGGTGTGCGGTGTGTGTGCGGTGTATGTGCGGTGTGTGTGGTATGGTGTGTGTGGTATGATGTGTGCGGTGTGTGTGGGTGGTATGGTGTGTGTGCGGTGTGTGTGGTCTGTGTGTGCGGTGTGTGTGGTATAGTGTGTGTGGTATGATGTGTGCGGTGTGTGTGCGGTGTGTGTGGTATGGTGTGTGTGCGGTGTGTGTGGTGTGTGTGGTGTGTGTGTGTGGTGTGTGTGTGCGGTGTGTGTGCGGTGTGTGTGGTATGGTGTGTGCGGTGTGTGTGCGGTGTATGTGCGGTGTGTGTGGTATGGTGTGTGTGGTATGATGTGTGCGGTGTGTGTGTGGTGTGTGTGTGGTGTGTGTGTGGTGTGGTGTGTGTGTGCGGTGTGTGTGCGGTGTGTATAGTATTATGTGTGCGGTGTGTGTGTGCGGTGTGTGTGGTATGATGTGTGTAGTGAGTGTGCGGTGTGTGTGGTGTGCGTGCGGTGTGTGTGGTGTGTGTGCGATGTGTGTGTGGTGTGTGTGCGGTGTGTGTGTGGTGTGTGTGCGGTGTGTGTGTGGTGTGTGTGTGGTGTGTGTGGTATGATGTGTGCGGTGCGTGTGGTGTGTGTGGTGTGCGTGCGGTGTGGTGTGTGTGGTGTGTGTGCTGTGTGTGTGGTGTGTGAGGTGTGTGTGCGGTGTGTGTGTTACTCGCTATCGGCACTTGCCCCAAAATCTGTTAAGACTATAAGGGGGGTCTTTGTCTTTGTGTATTCCGGTAATTCACACATTTTCTCCACACCCAGTGGCCTGAATTTCTTATCTGGTCACGGCTAAAATCAGTCACAAATAACATCGGAACAGGTTCTGACCCCTGCCTAGGTTGATTCGGCCTTAAGTGAGCACCTGGAGTGGTGTATAAATATCAGTGTGCGAAGATAAATTGGGGAGTTGTGTCTTCGTCCGCGCTTGTGGATGGGGGCAGCTGGATGCGTGCGCCTGTCTGTGTAGGTGATGCATGTTGCATGCCTTGGTGCACATCTGTGGGCACGTGCTCTGCATGCGTGCGAGAGCGAGCCTGAGTGCCTGCGCGCGCGTGCGGGGGTGTATGGGGGAGCGGTGGAGCAGTGGTTGGTGCAATGTGCTGCAAACCCGGCGAGCCAAGTTCGATTCCCGCTCAAGACCAACATTGCTGACGAATATCCGAATCGCCCGTGGGCTTCTCCTAGATCGACTCAGCCTTAAACGAGTACCTAGCGCGGTGTAAATCTCAGCATTGGTGGCCGGGCGTGCTGCTGCCCACCCACCCCCCCGTGCGCCATGCCGGCCTTAGTAGGTGCTAGCTAACAGCACTTGCTCCAACTATTTGTGAAGGCTATACGGGCGATCTTTGTCTTTGTGTGCGCATGCACACGCTGGGTCACGTGACGGCTGCCCCCAAATCGGGCTCGCTCTGCAGCCCTTCCGCTGTTTTTCTGGCCGCGATTGCGATTTTAAATCCGGCTCTGAGCCACCGCGGACACAGAATCAGACGGAGCGACTCTGCCGTGCGCGCGACTCGGAGAGCGTTGCTCTCCGGATGGGAGTCGGAACCCGATGCGGTGTTTGCGTGGGAGCGGTGCATGTCACACATTCATAATTCACACGCCTGGCGGAATCAATTCGCCGTTGCGCGCGTCGGGTTACGTTTTCATTCCAGGTCTCACCGTAATGGAACCGACCATAATCTGGCAGGATCTCGTTTTACTTCACCCGTGCCGCCGAGTTAATAATTGAACGAACAAATTATGTTAATTCCCTTCTGCAACCCCTTCCCCCTCCTCGAGCAAATAGTGGGCAGCCATGGGGAGCAGGGTTTTTGAGAAATGAACACGCTGGTGGTGACAGCGGCGCGGCGTGATTGGCAGAGGCCCCGCTCACGTGCAAGGAATGAGATGAGGCCACCTCTCCGACTTCCGCCCTTCTCCGTGGTCCAGCGGTTCATGGACCCCAGTGCATTCTAGATTTGAAGCTTTCGTGACTGCAAGGAATCATCTTCTTAGGTTTTTTCGGTAAAGTTACCGAAAAAACCTAAGAAGATGACCCCAGTGCAGTTGAACCGCCTGCACATTCGATAGCGACACCTCTGGGCGGTGGTAGCAACCCTGTGGGACATGGCTTCAACAAGGCCCCGACGTGGAGACCCTGTCTGAGCAAAGGCTGCTGTGGGTCATTGCTCATTGTACTTTGTATATCTCTTTCATTATCGACATCATCTTCATCACAGTCATCATCGTCATCATCAGCTGCTAGTAGGGAGGGATGCCTCCACACACTGCTGCCACTTCTCGCGATCCTGCGATGTCAGAGCCACAATCCTTCTCACTCGGACTGATCTCATTGCTCCGCCGCTGCCCTGGCCGTCCTCTCGGTCAGGGACGGACATGCGGAGACTTTTGTTTCACACTCCACGGGGTTAAGTCGCTTCACCCGTTGCTCACTTTCATCCGTGCCCGATTGTGAGTTTTTCTTGTTCCTTTGCCAAAATATTTGTAACAACAACTCTGCAGTCTCCCGTATTTGCATCTCAGATCTCCCTTTTCTAAACGTGTGTCTCGATACGATTTTGCCCTTGCGTGGCTTTGTAAACAAAGTCCATCGGCTGATCGGTCACTCAACCCGCCGGCCATCCGATCGACGGTCGATCGACTGACCGTTACATCCACGCCACGGCCTCTCCGCGTCGATCTCCCTCGCACGCCGCTGCCACCGCCCGGGGCAAAATCGTGGAGTCGCTGTCAACGTCGGTGAGCGAGTGGTGGTAGAGGCAGCGGTAACGGTTGGGGGAGGGCGCGGGTGCGGGAATGCTTTAAGAGGGGGAGCGGGGGGTCTCATGCTCTCTGACGTTCGCCCCCGGAGCGCCCCGGGCGGTGCTGTCGGCTCGCCCCGGCACCGTCGCCTCCGCTCGGCGTCGCTCGTTCCTGTGTCTGGCGCCGTGGCTTGCGACGGTGCCCGCCGCTCGTAGTCGGGCACGCTCGTGATTTACGGATTATGATGCGGGTTATGGGAGTTGGTGCCACACTGTTTATTCTCGCTTCCCGTGTGTGCTGTATACACTGCATTGTCACATGTCATCTGCAATCACCCGCTTTCCGAGTAATTATCTTAAATTATGGTGCTGCGGGATGCCCAGCATGAGTGGTGCTGTCTGGATAACAAGCGGCGACGATGGTGATGTGACACCTAACCCACTGCAATGACCCGGTAGCAGCAAAGCAAGTAGGTTTAGGCCCTATCTATAAGGATTTTGACCAATAATTCCCGCGTGTAAAGTTCTCAACGAGAAAGTGGTTGATCGCGTCCAGTAGGACCCTCCTGGGAATGCCCCCTTGAGACTCATTGGTCTGGTCCCTGGGTGGACCAAGGACCCTGGTTACTATTCACGGCACACACACACAAACACGTGTCCAGCACGGACACGCTCGCCGTGCTCCCCCTTCATACTCCCCCTCTCTCGCACACCGAGGGATGGAGTATTCCAGTGTTCCCACCTGCTGTGGGTCTTTAACTCTGGGCTGGTTCCATTTTCATTGGAAGGCGAGTGGGGCGGGAATTGTGATCTAGGAAATATGAAAACAAATAAACACATTTACGAAGGCGCCTATTTAATTGCTCGTATCTCGAGGCTGCGACATCTCCACGCCCTGCGCCCTGTCCCCGCCGGGACGCGGGCTTCGTGTGATATCTCTGGCAACGTGAAAAAGGAGCGTCCCGGTCTTGAACAAAAAGGAACCCCCCCCCCTTCACCCGTGTTCTGATCCGCCACCCCCACGGGGACCCCGAGAGCGCCGCGAGCCACGTGGGGTCATCGCGATGAGGAAGCCGTCTCGCCAGCCCCGGTGCGGCCAGCCCCGGTGGGGATAGAGTGGGGCTAATCCGCGACGCCGATGAGCGAACCTGGGTGGGACGAGCGGGCGGTGCGTGCCCAGATCTGGGTTTTGCGTCGACGCGGTGATGGTGAGAGATGGAGCGACCGCCTCCACAAGCCAGCAAAACCCCCCTCTCTCTCTCATCTCGTGCCTTTTACCAGCAGCGCATTGCATCACTGTGTGTTTGTGTGTAGGAGCGGCCGGGGGGGGGGGAGTAGAGGTGCGGGGGTGGGGGTATTTTTGAGCTCTAATTTATTGTTTTTCCACGGTAACCATTGGCACGGTGATGTGTGCAGCAGCGTGGTAATGGATCTGCAGCCGCTCGGCTCGGCCCGCTGGGACAGGGCAAGCAAGGCAGGGAGAGAGAGAGAGAGAGGAGTTGGCGGGAGGCGACTGGGGATGAGGAGGGGGACTGGAGCGGACGGCTCCCGTGACAGAAACAGAAATGAGAAACTCGGGCGGGAGAATAAAACGCGGGAATAGATCCCGGCTCCCGCGAGTCACCGCCGTCGCGTTCCGTCTCCGCGGCGGCCGCGACGTCCCGGATTATTGTGCGAGCCGGTGCCACTGTGACCCGAGCCGCGCTCGCTCGCTCGCTCTCCTTTGTGTTGTGCTCGAGATGTAATCACAGGCGCCTGCGTGTTCAGTAATCACTCTTAACGAGCCGACGCGCGCGCCCCCCCCCCCGACCACTTCCACCACCTCCCCCGACCGAGTCCCAACGCCAGCCGTGGGCTGTGGTGGTGAGCGGCGCCTAAAGGAGATAGAGGTCACACCGAGATCTGAGGCTTGCCGTTTTTAGTTTAAATAGATTTTGTCTAGCCACGTGAGAACCCCAAGAGGCCTGGTTGAGTCTCATTAGCAAGGGTGCGATACCTGGGGCATTGCCTGCCAGTTGGAGGGGGACATTAATAGTTGCTCTGCGTGTACAATCCCAATTGAGTAATTTGCGGTTAATTTTCGAATTTGACTCATCTGGACCCTAACACCGACACACTATCGCCTACGCTTGCGAATGAGGTCACTAATATTTTTGTATGTCCTCCGTAAAGCAGACGGCGCATAATATTATTGTGGTTTATACACCCACCGCAGCATTAACCAGGGCGGCTACTGGAATCGAACTGTGACCTCTGCAACAACAAGCGGCGAACACTCTACTGCCGCCCGGCCATGGTCCCTGTTATCCAGAATTTAGACATTGGGTCCCGTGTTCTGACACACTGCCTCTTGGGTTCAAGACTCCAGGCTCGGGATTTCGAAGAGGTGTGCTGGCGACGATGGCATCGACCATGCTGGCATCCTGAGACACTGGGTCATGGGATCAAACATGACAACCCTGGGTTTAGTCTTGGATCTAGCCACGGAGTATATATACACTTGTTCCTATGTTCAGCCTGGTTGTAAACTTGGGAGTCGTGGTCTTATCCCCGCATGTCCTCCTCAACTGTCTCCATCACCGCTCCCACGTTTAACCCAAGCACCGCTCAATATGAGAGGCATCGCGATCCTCGCTCTCTGCTGCTGCTGCTGCTGCTGCGGGGCTTTGAGAGGCAATGCCAGCGAAGCAGCAGCAGCTGCTTGCTGCTGCTGCTGCTGCGTTGGAGTCATCGCCACACAGCTGCCCCTGCTCCCAGGGAGCGGCGCGTGCTGCTGCTGCTCATTTGGTGCCGCTGGTGGTTGGGGGAGGTGGGATATTTGGGGTGATGGTCGGGGAGGGTGGGGGGGATAGAGGGGAAGGAGGAGGTTGCATTTGAGTGGGAAAATATCTGCAGTACAATGTTGTGAAAGGCTGTGTGTGTGTGTGCACCAAGGAGGCAGTACAGTGCACGGCACGGGAATGTGGAGCGAGGGAGAGAGCCTGAGAGGGAGAGAGCGGGGAGAGCATGAGACAAAGAGACGGTAGAGTGGGAGCGCATGAGAGGGGCGAGTGTGTGATGGAGAGGGAAGAGACTACAGCCCCACGTCTTAAGATCATATACAAAGTCAAATGGGCTGCGTTGACAGTGATGCACAAACACAAATAACAAACACTCATCCGCTCCATCCCTGACACTGACTGACGACAAGAGATTGTATGTTACATGCGTAGCAGGGCCTGGCCAATGGCTTTCCTCAGGCAGGGAGGGGGTCACAGCCGAGACGGCGATCGCCGCCGCGGAGACACGGAGGGACGACGCAGGAGCGCCACGGGGGTGGTGGAGACGTTGGGAAGCTTTGATCAAGGAGTGGATAGCACATGGCAGGTGATGATGGTGATGAAATCGGGTCGTGTAAAACCGTTTTATTTACATCAACGGGTTGCTCTCGACACGGATAGGCCTGAGTCTCCCTCGAAACTGAGACTGGAGATCTCCATGCGGTGTCGGTGGCCTCCCGCGTGCTCCGTGCTTGCGAGCCTCCGCGAGGGCCCGGGTTCGCGTGTCGTTTGGCGAATGTTCACTCCCGTCTTGGTTTTTTGGCAAACAAATGCCTTCTCCCGGTTTTTTTCCCGTCGCCACATCGACAATCGATTTTTTTTGGATTTGCGTGAACGGGTTTGGTAATTTCGCCGAGCCAGGTAACTCTTTGCGAATGAGACTCCGTCCTTCGTCCCTTCGATTCTCGCCTCTTGCTTCAACAACATCGCCTTGAACAATGGGCCTCTCAATCGCCGGGAAGCAGCGACGGATCCAAGGGCGACGGTTGGGGTTGGGGGATGTGGAAGATTGCCCCCCCCCCCTTGAATCGGTGACAATTTGTATTGTATTGATATTCATTAGAGCACATACATTGAATGTTGTTTTGTTAATGCTGGGTGGTGGTGGTGGCGGCTCTGGGCAACTGTGATCCAGCACCGTGGAGGCACGAGGGGTGTGAAAGTCCCTTCCCGTGGGCGTCGAGGAAGTGCCATTCCCTGGCTCACAAGGAGAAGGCAGTACAGCAAGGGGACTAATAGCCATCTGTTCCCATCTGTATGAGTATAGAGCGTTGTACCCTTGCCCACGTGGATTTTCTTTGGGTGCTTCGGTTTCCTCCCACATGTATGAGAATAAATAGTCGTCATTATTTGGCTGAAAACGTCTTAACATAAAAACCTACGGTGCGCCCTGCTGAAACAGGAGTTGTAGGTTTAACGTTGAATCGTTTATAGTTTTATATTTGTTTCGTTTACACGGGGGCGGCGATACCGGCGAGAGAGTAAAGCTGCGCCCACCAATTGTCCCCGGCACTCGGCAACGCGCCCCGGCTCGCTTGCACTTGGCCACGACGCAGAGCGGGAGGGCGACCACCGCCGGGGCGAGCGCTCGCTGCTCACCGGTCACCGGTCACCGCTCACCGTGGCGGCGGCGGCGCGGTGGGAAGGCAACTCGAGCCGCGTTGCCAAGGTGAAGCGAGGAGAGGAGGAGGAGGCCGCGCGAGATCAGGGGAAGAGATAGCGGCGCGTGTAGAGGTGGCGATAACGTTTGCTGTAATCCAAGCGTGGAGGAGAATCGGGAAGACTCGGCCAAATTGGTGCTAATTCTCCCAAGGCTGCCCGGAACGATTTTTTATATTTTTGCTGACCGGGACCGAGATTACGACGTCACCGCCGCCGCCGTTCACGCGGACCCCTGGTCTCCTTGCGCCCCCTCCCCACAACCCCCACCACCCCCCAGGGGCCCTTGCCGTATGGAAGAGGCCGTTTCTGCGGCGCGGCCAGAACAACTACGCGATTGTGCGAGCGCGCGCGGTGCTCGTTTACAGGACCCCGGAGTGCGCCTCCTGAGGTCACGACCTCTCCCGGATCCTCAATCGCACCTCCTAGCTCTAGAGGTCATGGGTTCAGCGGGCGGCGTAGCGATCGAGTGTGTGCAACAGGGAACCACCAGCCGGAGGGGCTGAGGTGTCGGGCTGCGAGGAGGTGGGGAATTGGACAGCGGGAGCCCCCCCCCCCCCCCCCCAATTCATTCCTTACACCAGGACCCACAACGACCACACTGCCACGCCACTCTGTTGGGTTCGTGCGCCAGTGTGGCTGGAATTGGTTTGTGAGCTTTTATTGTATTAATGTGAAAAGCCATCGCGATGACCCTGTAGACCCGGCGAGCGCAGGTCGATCCATGTATTTTTTATTTGGCTTAAAACGAAAGTTTTCTCACCACAATTCTCAAAGTGACATTTTATCCCACGCAGCCTTTCACGATCTAGGAAAAAAACAAAAAACCCCTCTGCCCTGTCAAGGCTGGCGCGCGTGGCGGCGCTTTATGGAGACTCGATCCCGTGAGCGCGATGGCCTCTTTGTTTCTGAGCGCGGCGGCGCCATAAGCGTTTACGACGGGGCCGTTAACGGCCGCCTCCCGGGGGAACTGGACACGGGCGATGGGGGGAGGAGGAGGAGGAGGGCGGTTAAAGTGTCGGCGTCTGGCCCAGCCGGTCACCTGCCCCATCCTGTGTCAGTTTTCATTGAGTCCCAGATGTGAGAGTGATCCGTTTGTTATTGGAGCCGTGCGAGAGCTCGTCGTGACGGCGAGGGAACGGGAATCAGGGGCACGTCGTGGAACTTTGCTTTTGTGTTTTTCCACCAAATATTGGCACGAGTCACGGTGATGCCGTTGCGTTCATTAGATCCGGAGTTTCTCGTAACAGAGATCAAAGCCGAGACGTCATCAGGGCCAAGGATATTGCTGCTGCTTCCTTATGCCAGATCCCACAACAATCCCATCACCACTATGTATGTATGTATGTTGAACCTCTTTTGCACCGTACAAAGCCAACCGCGCTAATCGGAGGTTCGTGGGAAGGAGATCAGAGGTGCGGGGGAACAATGCGTCGATTGAAACCGATTCTTATGCTCAAGAAACACGCATGCGATTGTGTGCGTATTAATTGTTTGTGTACAATTTATGCGATGCATGGGCAATTTAATAACATGGTAATGTGACTAATCGAGTGTACAAAAAAAATTAAATCAACAAGAAACAATACAAACGAGATGGCCAATCAGTTGCTCCAATTCAATGAATTCCAGAAATAAATCGCGACCGTGAGTCGCCAGAATCCGTCGCGTCGCTCGCCCGAGACGTTGGCGAATCACGTGGCCCGTCTCCTCCACGTGGCTTCGCTTCCCCCACTTGCTCTCTGACCTCCGGTCGGCACTCTGACCTCGCGGCGCGGTCGTGATGTTATTGAGACGCAGGACGAGGCGGCCTCCGGCGCCGCGTTCGCCAACCCCCACCCCCCACCACCATCGCTTGGGCACCTGGGGGGGGGGGGGGATGAAGGTCCGTGGGCCCCGCATCCTCGCACGCCGCTCGCCCCGCCGCGCGAGGCATGCCATGTGCGCCGTGCATGCGTTACGCTCCGTCTGACCTCACCGCTGCATGGCGCCCTCATTTCTCACTTCCGTTCCGAAATCCCCGTCGTTTGGCCGAGACGCGGCGCAGCTTGCCCCCCAACCCCCCCACCACCCCGCCTCGCTTGCCCACGCGGCCAGCCCGTGGCTGCTCCTCACGCCTCCCCGCCGGCATCCCGGGCAGAATGGCTAATTCTCATCGTCGCCTCTCCTCTCTCCTCCTGCCCTCTCCCTCGTGTGTGCCGGTTAAATCCCCCCTCCTCCTCCCCCCACCCCCCCTGTGACCTCACCATCAAGTTGATGTCACAGCTCCCCGGGAGCTCCCCTGGCCTCCTCCAGTGGGACAGATAGATGACGACCTCTTTACAAAGCAAGGTGACCCCCTCCGCTCCTCGTGCCTTTCTCCGCCCTTCGCTTCTCAACATTGCCCCCCTTCCTTGCCCCCTTTCGACCTCCCCCTCCTCGTCATCCCCACTCCGCTCTGCTTCTTCATCAGTCACCGCCTCCTCCCGGTCAACCTCGCAAGCCCTCGCACCGCACGCCGCCACTCCCGCCCCCTCCACGTTCGTCCGCCGGCTCCATCTTCACAGAATGCTTTGCAAGTGTCGGCATCGAACGGTGGCCATTGCTCATCGTCAGCATCGGCCGTGATCGATCCGCAGCTGGATGAAGGCCTCCCCCAAGCCGCCATCAGTTCTCCCAATCCTGCGGTGTAATGATCCACTGAGCACCAGATTATTTCATCGCTTCGTCTCCGCGGCAGCCCGGTATTAACGTTTCGTATGAGTATTGTAGTCACCAGTGGCCGTCCCATGGATTTATCCGAATCGACCGTGGCAATGTGGAATTCCCAGCAGTGGTTCAGGACCCCTAGTGGCAAATGAGCACCACCTGATGATCACTTAAAGCCACTGTGATTCTGATGTCCACCGGGCACATCGCAGGAGCGACGGCGGTAGAAATTTCACATTCCCATGGTGGGGAGAGGGGGGGGTCTCTCCACGGGAGAGCCACTGTTGACGCACGCGGCGTGAGGGCGAGATCGGGGTAACACGGCCGTTGTGCACGCACGGCCGTGGAGAATCCGTTCGGACACTTCTTACAACTTGGCGAGAGGGCGCGGCCCGTTTGGCCGCTCCGATGACCGCCGCGAGGTAGCGGGACGGTCGACACCGGCGGTCCCCGGAGCCGAGAGGCGGCGTGCGCTGGTGCGGACGGAGCGATCCCCCTCCCCCCCCGCCCACCGGTGCCGCCCCCCGCACCACCGCCCCGAGTTGTGCCGCGCGATTCGCTCCTCCCGCCGACGACGCAATGGCGGCGCCGGCGGCCGCCGCCGGGTGAACGCCCGGCGCGTTCGTTTGAATTTCTTAAGCGCCGGCCAATTTTGTTCCGGCGGAAATTGGATGCGGTGAGGTTTGTTGTTGCGGTAATTCGCTGCAATCTTCGCGCTCTCCATTCACGGGTGCAGCAACTCCCCCCCCCCCCCCGCTGCCACCCCCCTTCCACCTCCGAGCCCCCCTCCGTGCCGGAGTAAATTGCGCCCACGCAGCAGGTGCAGTCGCGCGGCGACAGGTTGCGTGGGTAATGAGCGGCGCTGCTCGTCGCACCGCCACGGGGTGGGGGTGGCGGCGAGGTGCGCCGAGCCCCCCCGCCCCAACCGGCGTGGCCAGCGCCCATCGCCGGGCAGCAGTCGCCTCTCGATTTGTCTGCCGAGTCGTTCCCTCTCGGCGGAGTCTGAGCTCCCCCCGCCCCCCACTCTGCATCAACGAGCCCCCCACTCTGTGCGCGGAGGCTCCGGTAGTCGGTGTTGGCGCTGTTTGTGCGAGCGACGTAGGCCTGTATCTCTCGTGACGCATGCGCATTCACGCTCCATTGAGCGTCCTCGCGCACCATCAATGTTGCATGACCAACGTTTAACCATTTTGATCATTTGTAGTCCTGCGCCATGAAGGAATTCCACCGCTTCTCATCCGTGCCGGCGGCGTGCACGCTGCCCTTGAGCCTCTGTCGTGTGGCACGTGGGTGGAGGGGGGTGGCTCAGCGGCTGGCGCGCTCGCTGAGCCAAGAGATCCGATCCGTTACACCCCCACCCCCAACCTCCCTTTACCCGCCCCTCCCTTGTTTGACCATACTTCACCACACCGGTCAAACAACTGCCACGACCAACATGGCACGGCAAGGGTCCTCATCTAGCAGTGCATTGGCACCTCTGTTGCGCAAGAGAGACGTGGTATCTTGGGTGGGGGTAGTGGCGATGGGGGTTTAGGGGGTGGGGGCATGAAGGTTTGGGCAGCTCTCCAACACGCAGCAACATCTCCCCCCCTCCTCCTCTCCCCACACCGCACGAGCAGAGATTTATTGCCGCATTTTACATCTTGGCGTCGGCTGATGCGGGAGATTATAAGTGGGCATCCGGATGGATCTGGCATCATTCCGGGCAAGCGGCCGGCTGAGTGGCTGGGCCTTTGTCAGAGAGATGCATCGCAGGTCGAGGCAGCGCGGGCGCTCTGCCGGGGCAGGGGGGGGCTGTGGGGGTCGCGAGTCTTTATGTCTGTGTCGGACGCCTCTTGGAACAGCTTAACTGCAGCGGGCTGTTCACTTGCCAACTGCTCCCCTGCTGCTGCTGCTGCTTCTGCTGCTGCTGCTTTGTGCGTTTTATGGCTGCTTCTGGTAAAGGGTCCACGAAGCGTTAAAAATTAGGGGATAAAACCGCCGCTTGTTCAGCCGAACGTTTACTACGCGAGTGGAGCGATCGCGCACGTCGCTGCCTGCCTCACTCGCTCGCTCTCAGTCTCGCTCACTCTCTCACTCACTCTCTCGCTCACTCTCTCACTCACTCTCTCACTCTCGCTCACTCTCTCACTCACTCTCTCACTCTCTCACTCACTCTCTCACTCACTCTCTCTCAGTCTCGCTCACTCTCTCACTCACTCTCTCACTCACTCTCTCTCAGTCTCGCTCACTCTCTCGCTCACTCTCTCACTCACTCTCTCACTCACTCTGTAGCTCTCTCACTCACTCTCTTGCTCACTCGCTCTCTCACTCTCTCACTCGCTCTCTCGCTTGCTGTCTCGCTAACTCTCTCGCTCACACTCTCTCTCACTCTCTCGCTCACACCCTCGTTCACTCTCTCGCTCAGTCGCAGTCTCGCTCACACTCTAGCTCACTCGCTATCTCTCTCGCTCACTCTCACTCTCTCACTCACTCTCTCACTAACTCTGTAGCTCTCTCACTCTCTCACTCACTCTCTCGCTCTCTCGCAATCTCGCTCGCTCATTCTCTCACTCTCTCACTCACTCTCTCACTCACTCTGTAGCTCTCTCACTCTCTCGTTCACTCTCTCACTCTCTCACTCACTCTCTCACTCACTCTGTAGCTCTCTCACTCTCTCACTCACTCTCTCACTCTCTCGCAGTCTCGCTCATTCTCTCACTCACTCTCTCGCTCTCTCGTTCACTCTCTCACTCTCTCGCTCATTCTCTCACTCACTCTCGTTCGCCCTCTCACGGTCTCTCGCTCTTTCGCTCGCTCACTCTCGCTCCCTCTCTCGCCATCCATCCCATGTGGCGCTCCGTCATGATGAAGCAGGATTTTTCTCTGAATTGCTCCGACCTCGCGTCGATCCACATTCATCTCGGCGGTTCATCATTAAAACGAAACGAGCACCAACTCTTAACAAAATTATACCCTGCCCTCACAAATTATTACCCACATCCCTACGGAGCAGCACGTAATGCCTCTATTTTCACAATTGAATTCTACTCCACTGACGGAATTGCTGCAACGCAATCTTCGGGCCCTGTAACATTTGTGCGTGGCTCTTAACCATGTTTCCCTAAGCTATCCACATGGCATGGCGAGGTCCTCATCCAGCAGTGAATTGACAAAGGGCTGTATAAAATACACTAACGAGAGGTATTTTTTAAAGAGGTCACACGCCACCGATGAATCCCAAATAGGTTGAAGCCAGATCGGGTTTGGCGTTGCTTGTCACCCTGGTCACCCATGACCTCATCAGATCTCGGAAGCTAAGCGGGTTTGACCCTGGTTAGTATTTGGATGTGTGAGGAGTTGCTGTATCAATCACAGCACAGCAGTGGATTGTTGCATCTTTCTGTGCAGGCCTTTGTGTGCATCGTTTTCTGCGTGTTCTCCAGTTTCCTCCCAAGCAAAGCCACCCGCTCTTTCATGGAATTGGCCAAACATCTCAATATGGTGTTTGTGTCGTTGTCAGCAGCAGCAGCAGCCGGTAACTTTCCCGTGCCGGGAAGAGGCCTCCGTCCCATCCCTTCGTTGGCCTTTGTCCAGCAGTGGCCTCAACAACATATCAAGGGCAATATTATTTAAGGACTTCATTATTGTTTTATTATTTATCATCACTATTATTATTATTGAACATGCGTGAGCCACCCACGTGGAGGTGTGCGAGAGATTGCGGACCCTCCTTGGTTCACTTTTACCGCTAACCGCGCCACCGCCGCCGCTCCTGCAGTCCAGTTTGACGGCGTGGACAAGACGCGGTCGCCACCGGCCACCGGCGCGGACCGCGGGCGGCCGCCCCAGGGCCCCGAGGAGCGGCCGCGCAACCCCAGCGGCGGGAGGAAGGCCTCGCGACGACACAGCCCCCCCGAGCACGGCTCCTCGTCCTCCTCGTCCTCCTCCTCGTCCTCCTCGTCCTCCTCCGGCGAGAGGGTGGACCCCACCGTGCCACTCGAGCGACAAGCGTGAGTCGCGCCGCCGTCAGAAATCGCCGCGGCCGAGCGCGCCCCGAGGCCCGCGGTGTCGAGCGGCCGGCAGCAAACACGAAGGGTTTTGGGTTCTCCTGTTTTCAATGTACGTGGCGCCTACGCTTGTAGCAGTCGCGAGGCACTGAGACAACAACAAAACCTAGGTTAGGGAAGAAGGGTTGGGGCAGCCAGGCCAGGGATTTCAATGTTCATTTCTAATGATATTAACACGTATCCCTCTTCTACTCAGTGCGGTTGGTTTTCTATTCCAGGTCTCGCTTGCAAGAGAGAGACACTTACAGGCTGAATGGCCTCTCACGGTGTCGTGTACGAACCTTCTGTCCACACTCTGCTCTGCACGCCGCGCGGATTGCGGCGTTTATTTGACCGCACTTCACCGCGCTGGTCAGGGCGAGTTGGGGCGGGGGGGGGGGGCAGAGGGCAGTGATGGGGGGGGGCTCTGTTGAGATCGGTCACATCCCGCGTTGAATTTGTCACGAATATTTCAAACCGTCTTCAAAATCCCATGTCATACTTCCCCCCCACCCCCACCGTGTGTTCCATTTGGGCAACCCCCTTCGCTGGCGACCCCCCGCTGGCGACGCAGCTGGTACCACGGCGCGATCGGGCGGTCGGACGCCGAGGCCCTGCTGCGGCTGTGCCGGGAGTCGAGCTACCTGCTGCGGAACAGCGAGACGAGCAAGAACGACTTCTCCCTCTCCCTCAAGTGAGCCCCGCCGGCGGCAGTCGCAGTGACACACGGAGCAGTGACACACGTGGTAGTGACACACGGAGCAGTGACACACGTAGCAGTGACACACGTAGCAGTGACACACGGAGCAGTGACACACGGAGCAGTGACACACGTAGCAGTGACACACGGAGCAGTGACACACGTAGCAGTGACACACGGAGCAGTGACACACGTAGCAGTGACACACGGAGCAGTGACACACGGAGCAGTGACACATGGTACAGTGACACACGGAACAGTGACACACGTGGTAGTGACACACGTAGCAGTGACACACGCAGCAGTGACACACGGAACAGTGACACACGTAGCAGTGACACACGGAGCAGTGACACACGGAGCAGTGACAATGGTGGCAACTACCATTCATTCTGTGGGGATGGGGGGGTGTCTGGAAGCAGCCGAGGGGGGGGGGTATCCACAACGTGCTTCTCATTCACACACACGCACAGTGACTCGATGAATCGTCACGACCGAGAAGAGTCGTGTCCCTCGAAAATAATGGCAACGCCGGACGTGGTGGCGGTGGTGGTGGTGGCGAGGGCGGCGATGAGGGTGTCTGGCTATGTGGAGGGGCGGGGGGGGGGCGGTTGTGGTGGTGGTGGTGGTAGTAGTGGTGGCGAGGGCGGCGATGAGGGTGTCTGGCTATGTGGAGGGGGAGGGGCGGTTGTGGTGGTGGTGGCTGGGGTTGCCTCGACTCAATCTAGTGACGGAGGCAGCGCGCCTCTGCCCGACATCTCCTCGCTGTAATTTCGCCCGCTAATTCCTTCCCCGAGCCGGCTGTGATTAAACTGTCACCATCGCTCTCGTCTGCTTGCGTAACGCGGCACGTGGGCGCCAACACTGCAGCAACGGCGCGTTGGCGCCCGATCTGTGGAGCGCTGGGGGAGCGGGGTGAGAGGGTGGGGGCGGAGGCGGAGAGACTCGAGCCGGAGCTCTCGGTGGGGGGCGGGGTCAAGGGTCGCGGCAGTGATAGGCGGCGCTACATCGATACCCGTCGTGCAATAACACCCCATGTGAAACGATACCCAATCTACAGAGATAGCCACAGTGGTGTTTGTGATACGTTGATACCCAATCCTTAAAGTGATATCTACCGCACAATGATACCCAGTGATAACTATTGTACAATGATATCCACGATATGTTTCCGACAATCACACTCACTGGGCAAGGAACCCCAACGTCACCCACGATTCCACGATAGCGCCCCCATCCAACATAAGCCCAGACACCTACGCTTATATCTACACACACAAGGAGGCCTTCGGCCTACTTGCTGTACTGCGTTGCCTTCTGTGCCAGGGCTGCCATGCAAGGTGGCGCTCTTTTTGGAATCTGCTGATGGTGACGCGGCCGCGAGTAATGCCGACTAGCCTTTATGTCCTGCCAGGCAAGCGCCTAAATCGGCAGCCCCGCTCTCCCCGCTGTTTGATTGCCAATTGGCGTCTCTGAGATTAGGCCGCAGATGCGGCAGGGAGGGTGGCACCGGCTGGCGCTGTGTACGCGCGTGTCTCAGTGGTGTGGGGTGTGCGTGTCTTACTGTGTGCGTCTCACTGTGTGCGTCTCCGTGGCCTTCGTAGGTGCTCGCTAACAGCAGTTGCCCCAACAGTCTGTTCAGGCTCTATGTGGGATCTTTGTCTCAGTGGTGTGGGTATGTGTGTGTGGCTGTGCTGTGTGCATGCGGGGAGTGGCAGGGCAACGGTTAGCGCGCTGCGCTACAAACCTTACGAACCGATTCCCGCTCACGGCCAACAGCAGTGACGATTATCGGCACGGGTGTTCACCAGGGCGTGGGTTATAATTCAGTTTCACTTCGAATCGAGGCGGAGGCTCAGCGGAGCGGCATTCACTCGTTATTTCCTTTGGCAGCGGCGCCGTCGAGTGAAGGCCACCACCACCCACACACCGGCACCACAGCGGAGCGATGCGCATCATTAGCGTGCCGGGTGGATGGATAGGATGGGTGGATGGATGATTGGATAGGATGGATGGATGGTGGCTATTCTTGTAGACCTTCATTTTAAACACACACTCGCACAGAAGGCAGACCTGTGTGTGTGTGTTTCTCTTTGTATCTGTGTCTACGCCTGTGTCTGTGTTTGTGCATGTACCTCATTGCGTATGTGTACGTGTTTGTGTATCTTTGTTGGCGTGCGTCCGTGCTGTTTGTATAGCTGTGTTTGTGTATGTGCGTCTGTGTTTTGTGTGCAAGTTGGCACGGGGTGCAGCACATGTGGTGCAGCTGCCACTGGCCATCTCCGCCAGTTAACCCACAGCACCTGGGTGTGTCCCGTGACCTCCTGCTGGGCAGCGAGCCTTCCACACTTCACGTGACAGCCTCAATATTCACATCTTCTGGCACAAGCTGTGGTGGCGTCACCATCATTTAGTGTTGAAGGTCGACTGTCGTTTTTGTGTTCACGTGTCTTTGTATGTTTATAGCTGTCTCTGGTTGTTCACGTATGTATGTTTCTGTGTGTGTGTCTTTGCGTGGGGAGTAATGGTACAGTGGTTAGCACGCTGCGCTACAAACTCGACGACCCGAGTTTGATTCCGGCTCACGGCCAACAACAGTGACGATTATCTAAACCAGTCCTGGGCCTCCCGGCGGTTGACTGAGCATTACATGAGTACCTGGTGCGGCGTGTTAAAAATATCAGCACCGAGGAGATGAAGGCGGCCAGGAATGGTGCTGGCCACCCACCCCCTTTAATCCCGTGCCGGCCTTCATAGAAGCTACTTGCTAACAGCACTTGCCCCAACAGCCTGTTAAAGGCTATATGGGAGACTTTTGTCTCTGTGTACGCTCTCATGCCTGTGTGCGTTTGCGCGGAATGCGCATGATGCACGCAATCGCGCGTCGCTTGGAAATCGTTGGCAAGAGGCAAAATCGCAGCTTCTGCTGCCGCTGCCGCTGCGGGCACTCGCCGGGCTGGCGCGAGGTCAGCGCGGGGTCAGCGAGCGGGAACTCGGCACAGTGATGTAGGGCAGCGGCCTCGCAGGCCCCTGAGCAGCGCCGGTTTTTCTCGGCTCAGGCCGAGCAGATGCTGGGACGGTGCCCCCGTGCCGCGGGCCGCTCGGAGGAGCGGAAACGTGAACATCGGCGCGGTGTCACTCCCGGTTTTGGGGGTTGCGGGCGGCCCCGTTGGGCCGCGTGAGTCTCGTCGCGGCTGCTCGCTCGATGCGCCGTGATTCAAAAAATCGCTCTCTCGGTATATTTTATTTGCGGTTTATTTTCTTTTTGCGCGCATAACTCCGTGTGGCGTCGCGATCTTGCCCTTTCTCTGACCCCCCCGCACTCGGAATAGCAGTTTGACTGCACGCGTGTCATCACACGCACACGTGTGCATGAGCACACACGTGCATGAGCACACACATGCATGAGCACACACATGCATGAGCACACTTGTACAAAAGGCTAAAATATCCCCCGTGTAGCCTCTAACTGGCTGTTGGGGCAAGGGCTGTTCGCGAGCACCTATTAAGGCCAGCACGGCGCACGAAGCTGTGGTGTGGCCGGAACCGCGCACGGCCACCTTTGTCTCCCCACCGCTGACGTTACACGCTGCGAGGCAGCGCGTGTGGCGGGCTCGTCTCTGCTGGCAGCTCGGAACCCCCAACGGAGACGATGGCCGCCCGGCGCTCCGTCAGGGCAGGAAGGGGGACAACTTAAACTTTTTGACACGTGTCGACTTTCTGACGTTAAAAACGAAGCGCGCGCCGTGCCGAGTCCCGCGGGGAGGGGTGACGGCGGCGCCGCGGCACCGCGCTGGCAACGGTTGCTGCAAAATCGTCCCCCAATTCCAATCAGCGATGCAGCGGAAAATTGGGATCGCGCAAAGGAGCCTGCGCGGGATTCCGTCGTGCCACTTTAATTTCACACAACGCTCACTCCTCTCTCGGCCCCGCTGGGGCCCACGTGGCAGAGGCTGACAGTTCCACCGCACCCCCCCCCTCCAACCCCAAACTCCCCCCACCTCCGCCCTCCCAGTCTGAGGCCGCGCCAGCCCTGAGGGCGCCCCCTGTTTGTCTCGTCAGGAACGCGGCGCCAGCCGGAGGTGCTCCGTCTCGCCGGGGCGCACGTTACAACGTCCGCCGTGCGGCGGCTGACGCCAACGCCACGGAGCGGGGGTAGAGGTCTGGCGGCGTGGGGCCTCGGCGGAACCTCGGCAGGGCCGGCACCGCTGAGGCCCCGCGATCAATCTGCCAGCTGTGAAACCGGCTTCTCAGGTCGTAGCCTGTGGCTCACGTAGAGACCCATCGACTCACGTACAGACCCATAGACTTACTTAGAGACCCATAGACTTACGTCGAGACCCATAGACTCACGTAGAGACCTATAGACTCACGTAGAGACCCATAGACTCGCGTAGAGACCCATCGACTCGCGTAGAGACGCATCGACTCACGTACAGACCCATCGACTCATGTAGAGACCCATAGACTCACGTCCAGGCCCATCGACTCACGTAGAATGAGTTTTCTTCAACTGGGTTCTCAAGCGTGGTGAGTTGAATATCACCAGTGACTGCACAAAGACGTGATATTTTGCTTAACTCGTCCAAATCTTGGCTCTGTAAATCAAACCCTCCATTGGCTGTCATGTGATAAACAGATTTGGGAGGGCATTACAATGTGAGCTGGAATGCGACGAAAATAGTTCTAGGCAAGTGGCTTCAGAAGTAGTCATGTGACACTATCTTCTGGGGCCGCTCTCTAAGACGGGGTGATGCACTGCTAGCTAAAAAGTTTCAATTCGGAATGTCTTTGTCAGTACAACCCTGGCCTTAGCGCTTTATCTCGAGCCAGTTACGATTATGGATGTATGTTTGTACGCGCGTGTTTGCGATGCGTGTGTCAATTCACACCATGGAGACGCCTGCAAACCACATGTTCCATCTCACGGGATTATCTCGGTGTAATATTTTGATAGATTTAATAATACTGTATAGACTCATTGGCACTAGCGGATAAACACTGTGGAGAGGCAGCTCGCTAGCGCACAGATTAGCAAGCAGCACCTCTGCTACCCTCGCCGTGCAGATCATCGCCAGCGGCGCCGCTGCCACCACCACAGCCGAGGTATCCTGGCGGTGGCGTGTTGGGTGAGCTGCTCTCTGGTTCACTGACCACCACAGACCCAGCTGAATTGAATCTCTGTATTACATCGTGTGTGTGTATATATGCCAACCCCACACCCAGCCGCCTTTGTCTCCCGAGCAGCGATGTTTACACACCGTACTAGGTACTCGTTGAAGGCTGAGTCGACCTAGGGGAGGCCCAGGACCGATTCAGATAATCGTCACTGATGTTGGCCGCGAGCGGGAATCGAACTCGGGTGGCCTGGTTCGTAGCGCAGCGTGCTAACCGCTACACCACCGCTCCCCACACACACACACTATATACATACACACACTATATGCACACACACACTATATGTACACACACTATATACACACACACACACAGTACACGCAGTGTACTGTGTGTGTGTGTGTGTTTTTAAACGGGCAGCTTGAGACGCGGCTTACGCGCTTTTTGTTTTCCGTGTAAATCGCGCCGGGTCCCGGATAACGCCGGCCGACGTGGCCGAGCCCCACGAGCCAGCGGGAGGATGAATGTCCCCGTAAAACTCTCGCTGTCACACGGGATCCGCTTAATGCGTTTTTCTACCCGTCGCCGATGCGTGTCCCCGTGTCTCTCCAATCTCCATCCCATCGTCCTGGTCTTGCATCTCACCATCCCCGTGGTTTCGTATCTCTCCATCCCCGCGTCTTCCCACCACCCCGCGTGTCTTCATCCTGCCACCCCCGCATTCCATCAACCCGTCACCCCCCCGTGTCTCCGCATCCCCTCCGCTCCCGTGCGCTGGCGCACCCGGGCTGCGCATCGCTGCGCTCAGACAGCACCGTCTGCAGCGGGGGGGGAGAGGGAGCACTGGGGCAGGGAGGAGCAGGAGGAGATAAGGAGGAGGATGATGATGATGAGCATGAGGAAGAGGAGGATGAGGATGCAGAGGATAAGCATAATGACAACGATAAGATTGGTGATGATGATAATTGGTGATGATGAGAATGAGGATATTGATTATGACAAGAAGACTATTGATGATGATGATGAGACAAAGGAGGATGATCTGGAGATGGAGCGAGAGCTTGGGAAGCCGCTCCAATCGCCTGCTGAGAATCACAATTCCGAGAGCCGAGGCAACGGAGCGTTTCCAATTCAGAGCTGTTGCAGAACGCGCGCATAATAATGAGGCTTCAGACAACGAGGCGTGATTGATGGCGCGGAAACCAGCCCATTACCTGCGCCGTCGCTGCATATCGACGAGGCTGTTAGGCATGCAAAAACACGCGCGAGTCAAGGCCGCCACCGCCGCTGCTGCTGCCTGCCGACGAGCCGTGCGGCAGAACAAACACGTGGCGGGCGACGCTCGCAGAAGCTCGCGACAAGTAGCCGGACGAAAGACGCAGCTCGCGGCATCGCCGTGTTTCCATTTGGCATGTGCGGAGTGACTTCCCGTGTCGCGACACAAAGCTGGATGTTCATTTCCCCCGTTGCAGCCACGCGGGTTATTGCGTCGCGTGATTCAGGCGTCGCGATCAGAGCCGCGTGCGGGGCCGCACGGCTCGCGGCTCTCCCTTCCCTCCCTCTCTCTCTCTCCAGCACCCTTCGTCCCGAATACATTTATTCCGAATACATTTATTCCGGAAGACACGCGCGTGCATGTGACGCTCAGTTAATTCTGGATCATCAAGTGTGCATGCAGATCACTGTGCAAATGTTTTTGTAACGCTGTGTCGCCAGCGCACAGGATTCGCTCGCTCGCTCTTTCTCGGAGAGAGAGAACACGGCTCAGAAGCACGGGGAGGACGAGGAGGAACACCTGAGTGGTAAAACCGTCGCAGCTACCGCCAGGGGTGGCGCAACGCCGCTGCTGTGGTTAGATGCTCGGTTGGCGTTCGTGAAGCGGGAGGCACAAGGGTCTCGACTCGGCATCTTTGAACCAATCCCTCCCTGCCTGAGATTTTGGTTTTTGCGCGTGGGAGGAAACTGCCGGTGCCCGGAGCAAAGTCTCACACAGGCCCGTCGGGACGACACACAAATCATAATCTGCACAAATCATAATCCGCACAGATCATAATCCGCACAGATTGGCCTCACAGATTGGCCGCACAGATTGGCCGCACAGATTGGCCTCACAGATTGGCCGCACAGATTGGCCGCACAGATTGGCCGCACAGATTGGCCTCACAGATTGGCCGCACAGATTGGCCGCACAGATTGGCCGCACAGATTGGCCACACAGATTGGCCTCACGGCCCTCTTGCTGTGCAGCCATCCACAGGACACCTCGCAGCTCGGCATGGCGGGAGTCGGTGGCATTCGGAATCATCTACCGGCGCGCGTGTCTGTGCGTGCGTGTGCGTTGAAATTCTACCGCACCGCACGTAGCCAACCGTGCTAGTCGGAGGTGTGGGGGGAAGGACAACAAACTAAACACATAAAGCAGTTCGAGAAAAAATATTGTTTTCAATTTATGTAAAAAGCGCACAGGTCCAGTAGCTTCCTGATAATCTGGCCCACTGGCCGTAGGTTTCTCGCCCCAGATCACGAGCGTCAATGCATGCGGGGTGTCCCCCCTCCCCGGTGCACCCCCCCCCCCCCCCTCACTGTGTCATCAGCGGCCGTCGCTCGTTAATGCTTCACTAATCGCGCCACGGGATTGAGTGACACGGCCACCGCTTACGGGGAAATTGAACGCCCCCTGCACCCCACCCCCTTCCGCTCTCCACGCCACAGTGACCGGTGGCAGATTAACCGATGACGCGCGTTATCGCGTTATTTGACTTTCTCCTATTTGACATTGCAATGCAAGCAGAGCCTACGCTGGCGTGAGAGGGTAGGGCTCGCAGTGCGTGTCAATCGACAGGATCTGCAGCGGTAAAGAAAATACGTGAACTCGGTCGAATGGAAAATCATCGATTCCTCCGCACTCAGATCGATGCGCGATTTACCGTGAGCATGAGATTTTATTTTACTCAAGCTAACGTGTTCAACTGCGGAGTTCTTGTTTGTAATTTAATAAACAAGGCCTCTAAATATTTCATCCATCGGCCTGTTGGCTCTCCAGAACGCGTTTGAGCAAGGAAACTCCGAACCGGTTTTGACCTTGTGAGTCTCATCAGCGGAGACTGGCTTGCCGGATTTGTTCCAGATATCTTCCCCCTCTTTTCCATGATGTGGGATGGGGGAGGGGCACGGAGGGGGCACGGAGGGGGCATGGGAGGGGGGGGGGTCTCTTGGGTTCTGCCGACTGCCCACGCGGTAGCGAGGGACCCACGTGGTATCGCTTGTCCACGCGCCCGTCCAGTCGGACAAGGGGGCACCCGCGCGTGTCAACTTGTCGCCGAGACGGGCGGCTCGGCTGGGCGGGCGCGCCGCTACTCGCGGATCTTCCCGCGTCTTCGTCAAAACCGCTCGGCCATTCCGCCTCGTCGAGCGGACACGGCCGCCCCGCTGCCACGCCGCCGTGACGACGCGGTGGAATGCGGGGACACAGTGACGCGCCACGGCGGATGCGTGCGCGCAGTAAGACGCGCGCGTGCCCAGGTTGGGAGGGCAGCACGGGAGAATTCCACTTGGTCGAGCTCCCATCCCTAACTCGCATCTCATCCCCTCACTCCCCACCGATGCATCTGTCACTCACACCTGATCAAATTATTTCCACTTTCTCCTCCTGTGGCCCACTCCTCTCTCCCTTCTGCTCATCATCATTGTCACAATCATCATCACCATCAGCAGCATCATCAATCACACACCATTGGATCACATCTTTCACCGTGGATGTGAGCGTCTGTCTCTGCGGTCGTGCAGATGAAGCAGAAGCGAAGCCAAGCGTAGCAGAGTTCGTATCCTCAGATGTACGAGCTCCTCGCTGGGCCCCGAAGGCCGCTGGGCCCCTCAACGTGGCAGCCCCCCTGCCCCCCCTCACTCCCCACCATCGCTTGCGTCTATGTGAATCATCGCGACGGTCTGCGGGACGCTCATGCGCACGGGATGACCCCGCTAATCAGATTCATCACAGCTCATTGCCCTTCACAGGAATAAATCCTTTAAACGAGCGGCGAATGCAAAAATTCTCCAACAAAAATGAAATCTGTCATGGGGACAGCGCGCTCGACTAAACGTAGCACGATATCCATTGCACGTGAGGCTACGTTTAGCGACCGCATTCGCGAATCGTTTCACCGAGCGACGTGTGAGGGGGCGAGCGACCACGCGGCGCGGCCCGCCAGATCTGAACGACGTCGGGGAAGAGTTGGGCCGGGGGATGACCGCGCGGTGCCGCCGTTTCTCAACGCTGCCGCCACCACCACTGCGCCCAGACGTTTGTTTTGGTCAACATTGGCGACTCGGTCCGCGGCCGGTGTCTGGCTCGGGGCGTCGTGCTTCCGTGAGCGGTGGGCCACATTCCGGCAGCAGCTGCGTCTCGTCAGGTGGCCACGCCGCCCACGCCGCCCCTACCACGCGCCGCCGGCCTCGTTGTCGTCTGCGGCTGCACGGCCTCCGCAGAGGCCGCCGCGGTCATCTTCACTCTCCGCCTCTCACCACCAATTGCCCATGGCCACTAAGGTGCAACCTGAGGCTACATGAAGTGCCAATGGCTCGCTGATGAGAGGTTACGGGACAGACCCAGGTGTTATGGGTTGACTGACTGAGATGACTGGCGACCATCACCACTCCTACCACCACCTTCACTACCAACATCACTCTTGCTCTGATCCACCACCACCACCACTGCCGCCTCCACTTTGGCCTCCTCCCCTTGCTCCCCCCCCTCTCTCGGGCCCGTGGCGGCCCCACCCCCCCCCCCCCCTCATGATATCACTCTCGGTGTGATTATATTCACCTCTGGGGCAGAGAGGGTAATCGGCGCGGCTGGCACGGGCGCCGCAGCCGAGGGAGTGCACCAGCGCGCGAAATTGATCGGTGCAAGAGCGACGGAGGAGAGGAGAGCAGAGTCGTGGCCCCGTGTCAGCGCCACCACCCCCATCGCCCCCCCCCCCCCTCCCCCCCCCACGGCATCTCGGCGAGAGGGCGACCGCGGCGCTGTCACGCGTCCAGAGTGGGCGCATGGTGGGGTGGGCAGGTGACGACGGTCTTGTGGAGGTTGACGGTCATTTTGTTTATTGTTTTGTTTCTTTGACGCGCCCGTTTCACTTTGCTGTGCGAAGTGAAACGCGCTGGCGGGCGAGGGCGACCACCAACGGAGATGGAGCCGCGAGATCGGCGCACGCGCTGGAGCGAGATGGATCGTGGTTTCGCGAGACCGTGTAATGTGGTGACGATGTGGAGAGGCCTTCTTCCAGCTGTGCATAGACCATGGCCGATGGTAATATTGCTGCTCATGTTGACGATGATGAAGATTATTTATCTGCTGCTGCTGCTGATGATAATGACGAAGAGTCAAAGCGGACATCTTTCACGGCTAAATTCTGCCCACGACGCATCGCCCCGTGATCGTCCTGCCGGGTGCTGACGAGCCCCGCGGCGTGGTGGGAGCGTCTCGCGGGAGGCGTCTGAACCTGCGATGAAGCCCAGGCACCGACTGCGAGGCCGCGCTGCTGGCGCCGTTTTTTTCAGAATTCCTCGTCGCGCACAACCTCAGCGGCTCTACCCTCGACAAAGCGGACGCGAGCGGAACTCCGTCCCGTGTCTCAACATTGAACGCGCACGCATTGCTCGCTCCATTGTGGCCATTGGCTGTGCAGACCAATATTATTCAGCAGCTTTTGTCGAGTCGGGAAAACGTCTGGACCAGTTTGCGCCTTCCGGGTCTCGTCAGCAGAGTCAGGCTTGTTCAACAAAAATGCTGCTGCATTACCGGATGTTATTAGCAAGAGTACTCCGTACAAACCAGTGTATGGGGCCTCGCTGAACGTAAAACGCAACAACTCAAATGAGTTTGTGTTCAACAAGACGGCACGTGGTGTCTCACAGCCCTCTCGGGCAAGGGCGTGTGCAGGATTCTTTGTGAACGTTGTGCTTTGTCAATTGCATTCACGTCACATGTACACTGCAGATTTTTGCCAAGGAACCACTTAATCACGTCACATGTACACTGCAGATTTTTGCCAAAGAACCACTCACTCCAAGGCATATCTTACCAAGAAAATTTCAAAGTGTTTTTTATTTATCTAGGAAAGCCTCACCGAGTCGTAAGATAATTTTTGTTTGCAGGAGGGCCCTATTTGGTATGTATGTGTGTATGTTGAAGTTTTTTCGCACGGTACGTGGCCAACCGTTCTAATCGGAGGTGCGGGGGAAGGACAGCAAACTAAACACAAAAAATCTGTTCTTTAGAAATTAGTTTTCAATCGAGATGATTTTAATGTGCATAGCTCCAGTGGCTTCCTAATATCGGCAGTAAGAGCGTTCCAGACGGCCACGATGCGGTGGCCGGCTTTGTTCGATGGCTGAGCCAAAATCTGCTTCGTGGGGATGTTTGGCCGACTCTTCTCCGAGGGACCTGTTATTATCTTCGCGTGGGCAGTACGCCAGAGCGGCCAGACGCGTGCCAGGGGAGAACACTCAATCATCCGCGCCGGTCCGCAAGCCCAACGTCTGTTGGCCGCCTCGCAAGCGCCATCAGTTTGAGAGTTTCACGGCTCTGTGGCGATGTGATCCGTGTAGCACCTCTAGACTAGCCCGGTCGGCAATGTATGGTGGGAAAGAAGTTACTAATACGTACATGCGTATAACTTGAATCGGCCACCACTAGTCCTACCACTAGCAACCGAAGTAGGCAAGCAGACCCAAGCGCCACTCCTCACCCTTTCCAAACGAGCCAACCAGATGGGTGGCACTCGCCCGTCGCTAACCCCAACTCCACCTTGCTTCTCTACCCAGATGCAGTATTCACTTTTGTGTTCGCGTTTCACTTTTGTGCTTGCCGCCGCCCCTCCACCTCTTTTGTTTGCGTCTTCAAGTCGCCGCCAAACGGCGCAGGAAATTGTCTCATTCGTTTTTGCCGTTGCGCCGAGCGAGCCCTCGGTTTTTTTCCGGCACGTGGGGGGAGGGGGGGGTTGCGGGGGGGGAGCTCGTCGGTACAATTCACAGGATGTGTGCTAAAGTCGTCAGGGAGCGAGCGAGAGAGCGAGCGAGAGATTTCTGAAGCGGCCGCTCGCCGCGGTTTTGTGTGCACACGCCGAGCGCGAGATGAAGTCATCGTCGTCTCGAGCGCCGTGAAGAGAAAGCAATCATCCTCGCGCCGCAACCATCACGCGTCCCGGGAGATTCTCGCTGAATCTTTAATCCCGTCGGGGTGACTTGGCAACGGTTGGGTAGCGGGGACGGGGGGAGAATCGCTTCCCGCTCTCGCGCGGAGTCATGGAACGCGCGGTCATGCGTCTCGTTTGAAAAAACGCGTTATTTTATGCGCGTGGCATTGGTTGTCCGAGTAAGAGACAGGTTTGTGCTGTGCGGTTGTGGCAGATCCCCTGTTGATTCATAGGGTGCATACGGACGGCATTTAACAATTTGTGACAAAGTTCAAATGGGCAACTTCCACCGGGGGCGTGAACGTTGGAGGCGTTTAGGGCAGTGGCTGCTGCTGCTGCTGCTGTCTGCTGCTGCTGCTGCTGTCTGCTGCTGTCTGCTGCTGCTGCTGCTGTCTGCTGCTGCTGCTGCTGTCTGCTGCTGCTGCTGCTGCTGCTGCTGTCTGCTGCTGCTGCTGCTGTCTGCTGCTGTCTGCTGCTGTCTGCTGCTGCTGCTGCTGCTGCCGCTGCTGCTGCATCGCCGCGTTAATAATGCTCACGGCGGTGAATGTGTAGCGGTTAGCGCTATGCTGCGCTATGAACCTGGCGACCCGAGTTCGATTTCCGCTCATGGCCAACACCAGTGACGATTATCTGAACCGGTCCTGGGCCTCTCCTAAGTCGACTCAGCCTCAAATGACTACATGGTGTGGTGTGTAAACATCGCCACTGGGGAGACAAAGGCGGTCGGGCATGGCGCTGGCCACCCACCCCCTCGTGTACCGTTCCGGCCTTCATAGGTGCTCGCTAACAGCACTTGCCCCTACAGTCTGTTAAGGCTATATGGGGGATCTTTGTCTTTATCTTTGTTGTGCGCGCGTGTGTGTGTGTGTGCGTGTGTGCGGACACAGGAGCAGCAAGGGGTTCATGCACATGAAGCTGTCGCGAACCAAAGAAAGCAAGTACATCCTGGGCCAGAACAGCCTGCCCTTTGACACCGTGCCAGAGGTCATCCACCACTACACGAACCGCAAGCTGCCCATCAAGGGTGCCGAGCACCTGTCCTTGCTCTACCCGGTCGCCGTGCGCACGCTCTGAGTCCCGGCGGGGCCGCTCCACATCGACGATCACGGCGCACGGGGACCTCCACCACCCACCCAGGGGAGGGTCAGGGGAGCGAGCGAGAGACGAACAACCCAAGGGCCGGGTTTTGGGGCGAGTGGAGAGCGAGCGAGCGAGTGGTGGTCTCGAGCCCGGTGCACGCACAAAGATGTGTATACGGGGCGATGCCCTCGCAGGGTCGCTCCTTCCGACCGGAGAATTCCCCTCGCGTCGTCGCTCGATTACGGAGCCATGTGGCCGAACTTCCCAATGTCACTTCCCGTGAAGTCACTTCCTGGTGGAATAAGCGAACCACGGGGGCCCTGGCCCCGCTCACCGTTGACTCCGCACACAATACAAAATAATAACATGGGTTTGGTGTTTCACTTCATTAGGTCACATTCCAGCACAGGGCGTTCAAATGCCTTGCGACTGAACGCCGATCTCATAGTAGCATGTGTGGAATGTCCACCGCCTGTTATCTAAGGGTCAGCAGCTGTCCTGCGACACGTGAGATTTCCAAATGGATTCTTCGTCTCATTGCACTGTGCCAATAATGTCCTGGGAATTAAACTGGGGGGGGGGGGGGAACTAACGAAAAGAACGTCGGTGAGCACACGGCCGGGAGCGCGGTGTCAATCCCAGACTCGACGTCGCAGCGCCGTCGTCGCTAGCCGGCACAACTTGGAGGCGGCGTCTTTGTCGCGCTCTCGTCGGCCGAACCCGGCGGCCTTCGCCGATGACGAGGAGCGCCCCGGCGTCTCCCCGTGACGGCGCAGGAGGCGCTCCGAGCACGGCGCCTCACGCCGAGGCTCGGGTTGCCGCCTCTGCGGGGGTTCAAAAGAAAAAGCGGGGACATATCACGGGAAGAAGAATATCTCGCACCGCCGGAGGAGGGTTGAGCACCACGTGTACGTGCGTTGTGTGTTGAGTGAGTGGCGTATCCGTATTATTGTTACACAACTGACACACCAGCCGGGAATGTTCACGTCGGTGAAGACTCGCAGGCTTTCCCAGGACAGCGCAGGACCGTGCGTCGGTGCGCGCGGCGTTAACGAAACCCGACTCGACCGTTTTTTTGTTCCTTTTCAAAGCTTTCCCAAAATTAACGACAGTTCGGTATTTTTGTAAACTCGTGAACAAAAAAAAAGTGCGGTCGTTTTTGAGACGTTCGCCGTGCGTCTCTGCGTGACGGCCAGCACGTTGAGTCGAGCGAGTGCCTCCACTTGAACGTGTCGGGGAGAAGGGAAGGTCCGCGCTGCTTCATCCGTCACGCGGCACAGGGAGCGGAACGAACGCGGCCGCCTGCGGGGCGGCCCGAGCGTATCGGGCACTGCGACTGGGGGGGGGGGGAGACTCCGAGCCGTGTCAGGGATGGGCCTGAGCGATCCGATGAGTGGCTGTAGCCTTGACCCCGACCGGACCACGGCGTTTTGACAGCGCCTCGCTTCTGTTCGCTCCTCCACTAAAGGAAAAAAAACGACGACGCCGCGGTGCGCGTTCACGCCGACGACATTTCTTGCCAAACCGTTCCCAGATGTGGTGACGAGCTCGTTGCTGCCGTGGGGTGGCGTGGGGGGAGGGGGGGAGAGTGGAAGTGACCTGCCAGGCCATCGACCGGGCTCGCTAGCCGCAACCCCCCCACTGGCCCCCCTCCTCACCCCAGCGATGACGGAGCGCTTCCACGTTGCCTTTAAGCGCTCACTTCGCCTCTCCCACGCACGCCGCGCTCGCCGCGAGCGCCTCTCTGGAGTGGCGCCTTCGCATCACGAGCCGCACTCGCCAAACAGATCCGAGCCCCTGTGGCTCTGCGTCCCAGCTCACCCAGACCCACACCAGTGCCCGGCATCCTTATAGGTTCTGGTCAAGACTGGCAACAGAATACTTTCAATTAGCTTTCACACACATATATATTAGAACGCAGCTGTGTGCCGCGTACCGCTGCGATGTGTGCACGCGCTCGAGCGCGAGTGCGTGGGTGGGCGTTACGATACAAGGCCGCGGGCGTTATAACGCGTTCTCGCCTAAGGGAATAGAGGCTCCCTAATTGGACTGGCTTGCCAGCTTGTGTTTTTTTTATAATTTTCTTTGATTTTTGTTGTTGTTGTTGCTTTATTGGGCTGTGCCAATCGTGTATGCTGGTCATTCATACGCAGCACCTCGTGTCGCGGCGGGAGGTTGCTTTATTTATACGGAACGCGAGGGGTGGGCGGAGGGGTCGGGTCGAGGGAGGCACCATCTCTCCCGGCCGCGTTGCTCGAAACTCCCACGTTACTCGAAACTCCTACGTTAATGGAAAGCCAATTTTAATACAACTCAAGGGACCCAGTTGGCGCCACCGATGCATTTCGAGACGGAAAATAATTCGGCATCATCGTGATGATCATCATCATCATCTTCAGACACCATTAACAAAATAAGGATCAATATATCCATGATGGTAACGATGACGATGCTGGATGTTTCTTGTTGTAATTTTGCTGCGCCCTACTTGTCCGTCGTGTGTGGTGGCAGTGAACGGCTGGGCCCT
Source organism: Lampetra fluviatilis (assembly GCF_964198595.1). Lineage (NCBI taxonomy): Eukaryota > Metazoa > Chordata > Hyperoartia > Petromyzontiformes > Petromyzontidae > Lampetra > Lampetra fluviatilis. The sequence continues at coordinate 34,179,571 of NC_136277.1, forward strand.
CTGCCCGGTTGGGCCACACGTTCTCATCTTGGCGAACTTTCACCTTTTTCTTCACCAGGTTTTATTTCGGCGAGTACTCGGCAACAGCTGCATCGCCGACAATGCAGCGAATCGCCAAGGCGATGCCACGTGCGTTTGTCAACATCTCAACCCAGGCCCTTAAGTGACGCTTTTATTTAATTTTCTTCTTCCCGTGCCACTTTAAATGACAAACTAAAGTGGAATCCACTTAAAAGTGTTTTATGCAGCCACCCAGAGAGCCCTCGGCTCCACGGGGGTCCTCTCCATCAACACGTGGCATCAGTGGCAGCAGAGACAAATGCCGTCTCTCAGAAATAAATATATTTCAAGAGGAGGGGGGGGCGTAACAGACCTGTGTTGGCATCTGCTAGATTCTCGCTCCATCGTATTTGCAGTTCAGAGCCGGCCTCGGCGGAGAGGGTAATGTGTTGACCTTCTGAGCGTGCAGGGCCGCTGTGAGATGTGAAATAAAATGGAATGTTAAATAATTCAGTATTGACTCGTGGCTCCCAGGTTGGGCAGGCCACCAACTCTGCCCCGGGTTTTCCAGTCTCGGGTTATAACGCGTTCTGCTGGATTAGTTGAGTCATTGCAATGTACTGACAGTGACAGAGACCCCTAGACTTGCATAGAGACCCATAGACTCACGCGGAGACCCATAGAGCTGGAATACGCTGGCAGTGCCTTGACCGCCAATGGATGCACACAGCCCATGCAGCTACTGAGAGCCCAGCACTGGTCCATTGGTTATCATTGCGATCATCGTCGTCATCTCACGGCGCTATCTTCAAGTTACTGTTTGCCAACTCGTCCAAATGCACGAATGAGCTGAAACGGGGCCTTTCTCTCCTCAACCTGGAGGTCGGGGCTGCCACTGCTCGCATCGATGTCCTCTCCCTGACCTCGCCCACTCCCGCTGGCTCTCGTACGGGGGCCCGCATCGATGTCGCTAGCTACTTTTGCTGGACAAAAAAAGTAAATGAAATGACCAATTATGTAATAGTTTTTAAAGAAAGGACATAATTTAATGTTATATTTACGAGGAAGATTGTAACGTGTTTTATCACCACTGCATAGGTTCTTGCGGTTTGTGCCGTGCAGCTCTCCGATGCGTTTTCGGGTCGTTGCGCGGTGTTGTTCGGCACGATGTCCGACGTTTCGCTCCACGTGTTGGGAGCTTCTTCAGTTCCTGATGTCCGGCATTTCGCCGCTTGCGCCGTGGAGCGAAACGTCGGACCTCGCGCCGGATAGTGCGCGGTGCATCCCGCCAATGCGCCGGAGAGCGAACCGCCTTTGATTGTTTCAAAAGGTAACCTTGCGAGCGTGGAGGCGAGTGGGGAGACGCGTGGGACGTGCTGCGACCCACGTGGTGCGCGCCAGGGGTCCCACCCTTCCTGCTTGTGCCAGGGTCCGCGCCTCCGTTCGTTTAAAACAAAAACAAAAAAACGCGTTGAGTCGGGTCGCGTTCCCAAGCCTCTTCCTGCCTCGCAGTGGGACAATGGAGTGGCCATGCCGAGCGGCAGCCCGGCCCGTCTGGCCAGGGGCAGGATGTGTTCCATCTCCACCGTGCTTCGTCATCTCCACCGTGTTCCATCTCCACCGTTGAACAAAAGCCTCCCGGCACTCCCCCACTCGGGTGCGGGGGAGATGTCCATCGGAGCCAACAATGGGGCGGTGTTGAGGCGGCGGCTGTGTTGGGTGAGTGGGGCGAGTGGGCTGAGAGATTTGGCAGCATTCGTTGACGTGCCAAAGAGAACATGACTCACTCGTTTTATTTTAGTCTGCTCGACCCCCACGGCCGCCCGCTCACGTGAACTATTGCGACGTCTGGGACCCGTTGCGGGAATGTGGAATTGCCTACCCACCACCGGCCGAGGATTCCCAATCGACACGAATCCCACGGCACGATGGGGGTGCAGGGCTCTGAATCAGTCCAGCGACTGCGGCTCGCCGGTGACGACCGGCGCTGTAGCGCAGATGGTGTCGTTAATGAAACATGCGGGCCCGTGCTCCTGTGGCACAGGGAAGCCGCTTGGGGTGCGCTCCTTTCCTCGGGATCCCTGCGACTGAAGCGCCCCCTGCAGCCGGCAAAGCGGTGCGGGGCGACTCCGCACCTAACGACGTTTCGTGTAACATGGAAGAATTACCATTTGTTTGTCGACGGGCACACATCATGGATAGTGGGTGGGTGGATGTTCGCCGCACATAACGGGCTGTTGTCGGCTGCGGGAATGATGTGATGGGCCGCAACTGGCAGTGGAGCAACATCTATTGCTGTTGTATGTCGTGGGGAGGTCCTCATCCAGCAGTGGATTGACAAAACGGGCTGCACGTGTACATTGTGAGTCTCGAGACGCTTACAGGAGAGTCCTGCGATGGGCTGATCGGCCACTTTCCTCTCCAAGGAGATATTCGCTTCGTTGTGAGAGGAGACCGCAGAAGCTGGAGAGACTCCACGAGTCGTACGAAGATTAAAAACACGCGGTTCGCCCGGAAGGGAAGCACCGCTGCCATCTCCTGACCACCACCTCGCGGCCCAGCGGCTGTGTGGGAAATTTTCACAAATCTCTTGGTAACCCACCAACCCCCTGCCGCCAAAGCGTCGGATCAAGAGCGCTCGGCGCTGCTCACGGACACTGCGCTCCGAGTCATCGGTGAAGACTCCGTCACGCGCAGCGCCACGCGCGCGCACGCCTGAGAGCTGCCGGGAGAGCTGCTTGCGTCACAACATCAAAGGGGACGCGAAGTTTGAGAGAAGAAGGCGGCTCTTGTCTTGTAGCCACGCACCCGCGCTCTTGTGTCCCGGGCTGTACCGCACGCGTCTGAGGCCGCCGCGCCGAGTGAGAGGGGATATGATGTGAAGTTCAACACAACCTGGGGTCAGACTCGCCATTGTTGAGAACGTCACCGAGACGTCACTGCCACGCAATTGTGATGGACAGTCGCTCCAATGCGGTGATGTAAAACAAAACTTAACAAATTCGTGAATGACACCGCGGCCTTTAAAGGAAAATTATAAAATCGGCGACGTTTCGGACAATGGCCCTTCGTCATGGCACACGAGTGATGTCACTGGAGCGCTGCAGCGTTGCGCTTGACCGTGACCTCCCAGTGTGTGCCCGTGGTTTTTTTGTTTCAACCTCGTATGGGACACCCAGGGACACGCAGGCGCGATGTGCAGCTACAAGAGCTGTGTGCCGAGCTCACGTCTCACGCTCACGTCGCCGTGACGAGGTCAGACGAGGAGAGCGCTACTACCATGGCCGTGTGGCTTCACGAGCCAGCACTTAAATCAGTGCCACCCAAAGGTTAACTTCGTGACGCCGGTTTCTTTAAATTGCCAATAAAGGTGAAATGTGGATGTAGTGGCGGCGCAGTGGTTTGCTGACTGCGTAATGAACCAGGTTTTCCGAGCTCCATACGCGGCCACGGCTGATCGCAGTAATATCGGTGACGAGAGATATTTGAACCAGTTCTGTGCAGCCCCCTTGTCCCCCTTCACCAACCCACACTGACCAGCATGGTGAAGTATGGTCAAACGACCTCCGTACCACATGGCTAGGGAACGCCTTCGGTCAGCAGTGTATTGACAAAGAGTTATTCAAAAAGGGCTGATTGTCAAAGTACCCACTTTGCAAAGGTTGAACGCATAATTCACTTTCATTGGCGGCGTAAAGAGACTGGGTACTACGAAGGTTTATCGGCCACAGGTGGGTGGGTGGTACTGAGACACGTTAGACGACCCCCCCCTGTGGGCGATGTGAAGTGTGCGGGTCCCGTCGCGTGGCACTGAACTCTGCTTGAAAAACGACACAACATTGTGATATCAAATAATAATATAAAATAACAAAACGCATTATGTCATATGTGTTGCTTTTCAATCGTTACACGATGTAATTGAATGATAAATTGCGTACTGTAAACGGAGCAGTAACCGAATAAATATTATACATTGATGTTCTGTGGGTCACGGCCTGGTGACGTTACGACATGCAGAGTGAGTGTGTGTGCGCGCGTGTGTGGCCGTGTTTACTGTTGGCTGCTTTGGCTGGGTCACGGAGCCCGCATTCCCGGCCACCGCATGTCTAAGCAGTTGCCGTTTGGGCGGATAGAGGGGGTTACACGGGCGCGGCACGGACTGCGGAAGAGATGGAGCTGATGCGGTACGAGATGATGTGGAGCTGAGCGGACGTGCCGATGACCGGTACTAGCGGTGTCAAGATCGGCCTCTGTGGAGAATGAGGTTCGTAAAGAACGCTACTGGGCAGTTGGACGCAGTCGCCCTCCAGCAACAACGGCGGGTGGAGGAGCGACGCTCACAACAACGAGCGGAGCGCCGGGGGCTAAAACGCAGCGATGTGGCACAGTGGGGGACACAGGTAGTGCATCTGCCAGTCATCTCGGTCAATAAACCCATGGCACCTGGGTCTGTCTCGTGACCTCCTGCCAGCGATCCTTCCACAACTTCACGTGGCCTCAAAAGGCACTTAGCCTGGCACAAGCACTGTGGTGACGCCACCACCATTTAGTGACGAATGGCAGGACGTGTGTCTGATGTGGCCGGACGTGTGCCCCGCCGGTCTTCGTAGGTGCTCGCTAACAGCACTTGCCCCAACAGTATGTTGAGGCTATACGGGGGATCTTTGTGTGTGTGTGTGTCACGTGTCCTGCTGGATGCGTTGACACAGAATGACAGCCACTGCCGTGTGCCTGCAGCGCCGCCGGGTGGACATTTCACTCATCCACAGCCACGCTCGCTCCACGCATTCACAGGCGCTGCTCCTCATCTCATGGCATCCGATGCCTATTTGAGCGTGGGACCGCGTGCGTTGCGTTATCCGTCCGCCGCCGGATGAAAGCCTCCCCACAACGTCGTCCTGCGATGCCACAGTCCATCTCACTCCTGCACTTGGGCTGGGACCTCATGTTTTCAGCTGCCATCCTGTCACCAGCCTCGTCCATCGGCAGTCGTCCCTCCTGGCCACGACTGGCCCTGGATACACTGCAGCGGCATTCGATACCGCCCAAAATCGACAATGCTCTCGCGCGTTGCGGTCCGGGGCGGTTCGTTGAAGGTGAATTCTGCTGCAGGGGTTCATCCCCGTGAGCAATTTACTTAATTTAATTGAGTCGTGTCGCTCAGTCGGGACCCTTTATTGTTCAGTCAAGCGAAAACTCGCTCAGATTAAAACTCTCCGTTAAAAAGGGGACGGGGGGGGGGTCCAAGACTCTGACACGGGATTCGCGACATTGGCACCACACTGCGAGAAATGTGAGAGCGACGTTTGAAGAGCAAAGCATTAAAATCAAATTAAACGAATAAACACGGGTTAATTTTGTACACGTATAAATTGACTTTAGAAAAATCAATAGATTAATTTTACCAATTACAAAATTTATGGAATGAAACCGGGCGATGCTGAGTTGACAGGAAGGCCGGGGTTGGGTGATTACCTCCAGAGCACGTGACTGATGGGGCACGAGCCAGTGGCTCGCAACACGAATCATCGTGCGCGTGACCGTCTGGTAAATGACACTCTCATCAGCATGGCAACGATACCGCCCATTGTGCAGTTGGACAATTTAAGTCCTCGCTCCGCTATAATTACGTCAGCACAACTGCTTGCGTGGTTAATTACAGCATGCCTTGGGAAGGTGTGTGTGTTTTGATTTGTCTACACATCCCTATTAACGAAGCCCCCATCAATGAGGAAGGCGCGAGCTGCAAGATGCCAGTAATTGATGACGCAGGTGCGCTCAGTGTGGCGAGGTAATGAGACATACCCACGTGACCCGCACGCACTCCGCACCCACGTGACTCAGGATGCATCCCGCGTGTGGCTGCGCTCTCAAGCAAACGAACACCAGGCGGTGCCGCGAGACGTCGAGGTGGAGAACATCAACGTGAACAGCAGGCCCGCCTACAGCGCCATTGGGGGGCAGGGTGGCAGGGGCTGGCAGTACAGATGTTTGTTACGTTGAGTGGGGGAGCGGTAGTGTAGCGGGTAGCGCTACGAACCCGGCGTCCCGAGTTCGATTCCCGCTCACGGCCAACACCCAGTGATGATTATCTGAACCGGTCCGGGGCCCTAGGTCGACTCAGCCTCAAATGAGTACCTGGTGCGGTGTGTAAACATCGCCACTGGGGAGACAAAGGCGGTCGGGCGTGGTGCTGGCCATCCACCCCCTCGTCTACCGTTCCGGCCTTCATAGGTGCTCGCTTAGAGTACTTGCCCCTACAATCTGTTCAGGCTACACGGGGGATCTTTGTCTTCGGGGTGGACTAAACAGTGATACGCACCGCATCGGAGCGTGAACTTGGGTTGGGGGTCAAAGCGACATTTGGTGATGCAGGGCCTCACCCGTGGACCCTACCCCAGGACCCCCCCAAGCCAACCCCTTGCGCCGGTCCCGACGAGGCGTGACGTGGGCGAGATGAGACGAGGCGTGGGCGAGACGAGGAGGCGTCCCGACCCCGCGATGCGAGTGGCGCTGCGCTCGCCCAAAGCGGGGCAGAGGAGCGCCCCTTGCCCCGTCTCGGAACGCTCCTCTACACAACTCGCGCTCTCAAGATTGTTCTAAGATGTGTCCTCCCCTCGTCGGACGACATCCTGTATTTATTTGTGTGATGTACGGCGCTCTCTTTTGTAGAAAGGAGCTTTTCAATAAAAATGGAATTGATTAAAATAATGACACGCTTACAAGTCGCTACGACGAGAGAGAGGGGGGAAAACAATCTCGACGAAGTCACAAAGCGTCAACGCGTCTCGCCCCCCGGTCCCTCCGCAGCGCTCTCTCCTGACGCGCAGCGCGAAGCGAAGCTACGGAGCCGTCGCCGCCTTCGCGACGTGCGAGCCGCCTCTCGATCAGAGCGACGAGCGGTGGCGCTGTCGACCACCACCACCGCGACCAGTGCCGGATTATACCAGTAGCAGGAGTCGCTACACACGTAGTAGCAGCTGCTACACACGTAGCAGCTACTTCTACCACACGTGTAGTAGCTACAGGCCCCGCACTGTCAAGGGCGCCACGCTAAATGCTTTCAAGCTATCAATTCAGATTCAGTGATTCTGCACTTGCTCTATTACTATAGTACATACCGCCTTCAATTTTTATGAACGGTTGAGTGTTTAAAGTTAGCGATTTGTAGTATTATCTGGCTGTATAGCGAATGAAAAAATACAATTACTTTACTATGCAAGTTAAACATTTGTGTTTTACTATTAATGTTTTTGTAAAATATAGGGCCGCTTTATAACATCATGCTACAGGCCCGGCATTAGCTTAATCCGGCACTGAGCACGACCACCCTGTATCAAGTCCGGACACACTCACCTCGATGAGAGACGCGGCGTGACGGTTGCACACACAACAGCGGCTTGTTGGCTTCTTGGAGAAATTAAAAAGCCATCAAAGAAGAGGCAGGCGTCCGCAGCTCTCTCGACTTGTAGCGACCCGCCCAGGCTGCCCCCCCCCCCCGGGGGCTGTCCCACGTGAAGCTTCTTTGATGGTGAGAAAGGCGACCTAGCGAGGCACCGGCGGAGTTTGACTTCCAAGTTGAGGGGGGGGGGCAGGGGTTCGTTCTCTCCCTCACTTTAGGAATCGCGGGCGCATGTGATAACTGTTTTTATCGAAATTGTAAACGGCTGAAAATAAGTTAATAAAGGTGTCCTATTTGGGCGGGGCTTTGCTCGCCCCCCCACCCCCCCCCCCATGGAGCTAGGCTCAGGTAAGGTTTTATTGTGGCGCAGGTAAAACCTGAAGCATTCCAGTCTCATTCTCGATGGGGACCTGCTTACAGCAGCAACAACAAACACGGCCACGTTCCCAATGGCGAGGTCGTGCAGCAACGGCAGGGACTCGCCAGCACAACACTTACATGATCTAAACTACGTACAAGGCTACCCTGAGAACGCACCGCATACCACAACAGACGGAAGCGATCAATTGCACGCAGACGTGAAAGAACATCCGAGATTCCCAAGTGCTGTGAAGGATGCTACGCGTTTTGATCGCAAACAATTTCGCTACGTTTTTGCAGGGATCAAGGGGCGGCCACACCGAGGGAATTTAAACCAGCTTGGGTCCTCGCATTGCGGGCGACTTGGAGCAGCTGCGCTCCAGTGACGTCACCGCGGTGTCGCCCCCGTACTTTCTAACACGTCGCCGCAGTGGATTGATAGCAATGATGCCGAACACCGGTGTGGATGCGAAGATCTCGCTTTTTCCACTGCGCGCCTGTGCCACGCGTGCGATGGAGATTATTCTTCCGTGCAAAGCCAGCACAGGCACATACATCAGTATATATATACAGCCATGCACATGCATAGACATGCGGGGATGTATCCGTACACACTTGTAATTGGAAAGGGGAATTGGTGCAAAGTGCCAGAGGCATGTGGTGGTGCATGAATTCCACCCGCGCGTGTTCTATTGCAAGTGGATTGCACGCGATGTTCGCGATGTTTAAAGTCTCCACGAGGAGGCGACACGGGCCCATCTCAACCTACATCGTCGTTCATACTTCGTCATTGACACACCGACACGCGCTGCATCTCACACACACACACGCGGTGACACTAACACATGTGCTGCAGCACAACAACAGCCGCCATTCGCCACGAGGTGGTGGTGGCGTCACCACGGCGCTGCCAGGCTCGGTGCACTTTGAGGCCATCTCGTGAAGTGTCGAAGGCTCGCTTCTGGCAAGGAGGTCACGGGACAGACCCAGGTGTTATGGGTTGAGTGACTGCGATGCTGCGTCTCACACACACATACACTAGCAACCACACAGCAGCACACACACACACATCACAAGTGACAGCAGGAACACACATACGCTTGCGCACCATCTGCAGCACACAATCGTGCAGCAGCAGCAGTACACAGTTACGTACTGGTGAGATCCCACAACTTCCTTTGGCAATCACCGTGAAGGAGCGGATGGGGGGCAGGTCGCCTGGAAGCCCGGGACGGAATGCCACGTGGGCCCCCCTAATTTCACAATCTACGGGCCCGCGATGGGTTCGGAACAACAGACAAGGGGTCATGAATTGCTCAAGGCAATCTCCGCTTGGGGCGTCTCATACAACCGGTTCCATGTGTCCCTCCTTACAACGAGACCGTGACTATCAATGGGCTCTCGTCTGGTTAAATAAGACGTATATTCTGGCTGTCCCTCCCTCTGTCATCTCGTGTACAACTCCTAAATTCTGCCTTTCCGTTTGCCAAGAAGAAGAAGAAGATAAATCTAATTTTGTTCACGAACGCCCCAGCCGGCATCCAGGAACCCTGCCGTCTCCTCGTCCCGCCGCCGATCTCCCCCCCCCCCCATCTCTCTCGGACCGTGGCTCGACTCTTAATGACCCCTAATTGATCCATCTCGAAGGCGCCATAAAGCAGCCTCACCTGCCTGCACCTGCCGTCGCTGCGCTAAATCTCGCGTGGTTATTGCTTTGGGCCGCGGTTTAAAGAAGGCCCCCTTTGGGATTTACGGCGCTTTGTTTAACTTTGGTGTCCGATTGCGCGTGCACTTTGTCAGAGTGTCTGCGCGTGTTAAACCTTGTCTGAGCCTGTCCCGGGTTTCCCCGAGATCGACTCGGGCTGACATTTCTACCTTGTGCGGTGTTCCGCCAAACAAAACAAAATTCCAGCCCGTGGGGAGACAAAGGCGGTCGTGGCAGCCTAAATGGGTGCTCGATAATAAAGAGCACGCCCTTGCCCGAGAATCTGTGTGGCCGCACGAGTGGTCTGTGACCTCACGTTTCAGACAACAAACAAAGGCGCGTACACAAACCATTCGGCTCTTGTCTATTCGTACAAACCCCATCAGCGGTCATTGAAGAACTGCATTGTCGTCGTCTTGTGCAATGCATCCCCTTCATGAGATGCTGATGTTTTTTTTTCCTTTCGCAAATGGCGCAAAGGCCGAGTTACTTTTGTACACGTCTTCTTTTGCGTGCCCTTTCACACTTTTGGCTTTTTCGGGCCGCACTGCATGCCCGAAATGATGATGGATTTTTGTCGTCATTCGCGGATGTGATCAGTGAGACCTCGCAGCGCAGTGTCCGCGCGACACGTGTGAACGGCGTGAACCGCTGAGACAGAGGCTGCTCCCTGCGATGTGAGTTGTCTCACACGGAGACGAATATCCCTCTTCCAAGCCGGTCCTGTTCTCCTCTCTCTGTCGCCATGTGTGATCCCTAAATATTTGCCCTCGTCGTTCATACTCAGAAGGCTTTTCAAGTTATATCCCTCCAACAAATATCACCGTTCTTGTAGAGAACGTGTTGGTACATGGATTTCGTGTAGCTGATGTGTTGTCTTTAGCCCAACTTTACACCCTGCTTTATATTAAGCTCTCTGATAATGTCATGCTATTCATGGCAATTGGTTCGTTCTACCCACAGAGGGCAGGTGTATGTTAGAGGCGAGCTGCTGTTGTTCTGGTTGGAGTCTTGTCCTAATGGTGAAGGCGCAACCCCGTAATTGATCGCTCACGCCACTGCTGCCGGAAGGGCCTCGGCTCAAGGATATTTTGGCGGCCTGCTCGTTTTGTGCGCTGGCAAAATAAAGTCTTGGGCGAGGTACGCGTACCCACACTTTACCCCACCGCATGCTATCTGCCGACCGGCTAATTGTGGTGCACAGCACTCACAATTGTTGGGTGTACAGAGACGATGGGGCGGGGGGTGGGAAATGGGAATTTGAGAAACTTTCCCCACCATTGTCTCAACTGCTGCGGCGGGAGATGGGATCGACAACCTCTGCATGGCGAGTCGAGTGTGCTGGCCAGAACACCACGACGGCGGCGGCGGCAGCAGCAGCAGCATCCTCGTGTTTTAAACGGGAATAGCAAATGGGGAAAAGGAATTGAAAAATAAGAACAGGTGTTGCCGCTTTATAGCAATAAATCAGGAGGTGTGTTAAGATGTTCAGACACCAAATAAAGTCTGCATTAACCACACGCACTTGTGGTGAACATGAAAACAAACATGCTCTGATAATATATGCACTGTCCTTGAAACTGATCGGCCTACGCCGGGTCCCATGATAGACAGAGAAGAGTCTGCGCGCGTGTGGGGGGGGGGGTGGTACGGTTTGTCGGGGTGAGGACACGTGGCCTCCACCGGGGGCTCTCGGCTCTGATGAGAAGTGATGGCGTCCAGGCGTCGCCTGTGGTCCCTTCGAGATCCATTCGCGTTCCCTTCTCATTGCGCACGGTGACGGCGACTCCGCGCGCGGCACGGGGAGGTCGGGGTCCGGGTTAGAGCCGGGATTAGGGCACGAAGGGCGCGTTAGGATCGGGATTGACGGTCGGAGTGAAGTGGGGTTAGGATTAGGCTTGGAGCTACACCCACAGTGAAATAGGAATGGCTTTACAGCTGAGGTCATAATGCAGGACTTAAAGTCAGGGGTTTCGGAACGTTTTGGGATCACGGTTAGGGTCAGGGATAGGATTTGCTCGTTCGTAGACTCAGGGCTGGGACTTGGGTATCGAGCCGAGGTTCTGGTCGGCGTTGGTCCGGGGTTGATCAACCGGGTTTAGGGCGACTCCCTCCAACTGCCCAGTAGCGTCCTTCACGGGCCTCCTCCACAGAGACCGATCTTGACACCGCTGGTGCCAGTCATTGGCAAGTCAACTCGGTTCGACGTCCTCCTGTGCCGCATCAGTCAATCTCTTCTCTAGTCCGTGCTGCGCCCATTTAGCCCCCTCTATCCGACCAAATAGAAGCTGATTGGATATGCGATGGCTGACATACACACAGACAAACACAAAGAGCCCCTGCATAGCCCTAACAGACCTGGGGCAAGTGCTGTTAGCGAGTAACTAATGAAGGCCGGCACGGTACACGAGGGGGTGGGTGGCCAGCACCACGCCTGTACAGACACAGCCATACATACCAACCGCTCACACACACACACAACCACCCCGCCCCACACACACACAACCACCCCACACACGCACACACGCACACAACCACCTCGCCCCACACACACACACCCCGCTCCCCACACACACACACACACACCCCGCTCCCCACACACACACACACCACCACCTCGCCCCACACACACACACAACCGCCCCACACGCACACACGCGCTCGCTTTTATTGAGCCACGTGAGAGGTCGCGAGATGATGTCGGCTGGGGGTGACAGAGAGAGAGAGAGAGATGAGGAATCTCCTGGAGTCGGCTCTCGGTGTCTGAGTGGTGGGTCGTAACGCGTCTCTGCAGTAGGAGGAGCGACATGCGAGGAGCTACTGCTGCTGCCCAGCGCTGTCTCTTGGCACAAAACTCTCGCGTCTCTTCCAAAGCACCTCGGCCAACACCGCCCGCCAATGTTTGCCGGAGTTCTTTCTTACTCCGTGAAAGTTTCACACCGATACGTCAGCGATATTTGACTCGAATGAAAATCTTTATAGGGAGATGCTTTTTTTTTGCATAAATGTGTGCTGGGAGCGGTGGGGCGGTGGTTGGCGTACTGCGCTGTGAGAGCGGTGACCTATTTCGACTCCCGCCTGCGGCTAGAAAATTAGTAGCGATTGATCTCTGAAGGTATCACACCCCCCCCCCCCCCCCCGACTGTAACAGTATTTTCAATTTGTAGCGCGGCGCCGCCACACATCATTCGATCACACTCGGAGAGAGCGAGAGAGTACGACTCACAAGAGCCAAAAATAACCACAAACGAGCGAGAACATAGCGCCAAATCCCCCCTCCCGCTCCCCCCCCAAGCTCTGCGGTCCTCTACGAAGATGTTCGCAGGTAATTCGTGAGCGCTCCTATCAAGCAACGCTCGTGACCGACACGGCTCGGAGAGCCCTTCATACAGTAGTGGATTTCAAAAGTGTGCTGTAGATTACCGTTATTTTATTATTTTATCATGAATGTGTAACAGTGCATCAGATTGCGTGTTGACTGAAATGTTGTTGATCCATCCTGTTAATTGCAGGAATATTAATTACCCGTTCGCAGCAAAAAAAAGCCTTGTTTACACAACGGGTGCATTTAAAAATAATTATTTTGCAAATATTTGAAATATTTTTCGGTGAAATTCCAGAAAGCCTCAAGGTTTTGAGACCGCGCTTCCAGATAGACCTGGACCTGCTGCTTCGGGATGTTTGTCCGACGCCCTGATTGAGCGACTTTGCGGGTGAGCGAGGAGTCACGGAGAGAACCCCACTCCTCCATACAACGAGATGCCCACATGCTGCAGTACATTTCGCACACGTGGGTTCGTCAACCTACTGTGCGTGCAACGCTGACACCTACTCGCCACCTCGTGGTTCTGCAGGTTGAGGGTCTCTCGCACACACAGGACAGCAAGTAGGACGCTTCTCTATCCGCATGAGCGGATGTATTCATCGTGTCTCTTCGTATCCGTGGGATGTCTCCGGGCAGCTTTAACAAAATACGAAAATCCTTGATGGGGAATTGGCCAAACACCCCAAGCCGGGATGCCCTCGAAAAGTATCTTGGAGACTCCCTTCATCGACTGAGGGCATTATTATCGCTACAATTTCCATCTTCTCCAGGTTTGTGAGACGCTCCAGAATGAAAAAGACGCACCCAGAACTCGGTCTCGTCGTCAATGACGTCGCACAAACCTGTCCACAATCGCACGGTGCACAACTAACAGATTATTACAAAATAACGGGTTGTGCTGGTGGTGTGTGGGGAGTGCGTCTTATAATCCGGAAATGCGTTGCGATTAATGTTGTTGCTGAGAGAGTGAGCGCCTTGGGGGGGAGTGGGGGAGCTGTGGGTTAGTGTTGGGGGAGCTAATCTCGCCTGTGATTGCCTTCCTTCTGTGCGGCAGTCACAATGACCCTGCAGGGAAAAGCCGACAGCTATAGGAGCTCTCGTGTCACGTGTGGGCGAAGCTGTATTTATGGCATTGTGTGTCCTATATGAATACCACGGGGGGGGGGGGGGGGGTTGGGGGGGCGGTGGTGCAGTGGTTACCACACTGCGCTACGATCCCGGCACGGCTAACATCAGTTTGCGAGTGATGTATCTGAACCGGTCCAGTGCCACCCACATCACCAACCCGCCTCGACTAGCGCGGTGAAGTATGGCCAAACAAACCACCAGGACCGACAATGCGTGGAGATGCCTTCATGTAGCCGTGGGTTTGACAAGGGCCAGTTCGTTACCAGTTATTCTGATTTAGTTTGCTCGGGTCTGCGTGATCCACGGCCCAGGTCAGTGGCGATTGATATTGCGAACAGGTGTTGTTGCCCTCTTATCAGTGGACAATGATGGACAATGATGGACAATGATGGACATTGATGGTCAACGTTTTCCGTTGAACGGCAATGAATTGTAATTCTCCTTCGTGGTGATTTTAAAAGACGAGTATGAATGTTCTGCAATAACGATGTTGTTCATGAATAACCATTGATTATAATTATACACGGGTGATGATGGTGATGACGAATCGTTGTTTGCTGTGCTCTCCTCGCGATGGGTTCTGCTCTGAGCGTGGTTCTCAGCTCGAACACCCAATCAAGGAATCGTGCCAAGGCACTCGAGTGTTAAATTAAATTCCCCTAAATTTAATTTGCATGGACATTGAATTAATCGTAGACTAGAGTAACAACAACAAAACAATCTATACCCTGTAACCGAGCAATTACTAACCCTGTGCGTGACCTTGCCATGAACGTCGTCTCGTAGACATTCTGTCGACAAAAAAAGGCTTCTGGAATTTTAATGGGAAACGTAAAATAAGATCAATAAAAAAAACTCGACGGTTCAAATATTTCCACGGAAATGAATCCACGTCATATTCCTAATAAATATTTCCCTACTCTTCCTATGAAACGGCAATGAACTAAGCCGGCGTGCAGGTGATTGATGGGTTACCCACGTCGCAGGGTACGTGAGAGATGGCGGACAGCTCTGGGAGCGGGAGGCCTTCATCCAACGGTAGACGAATAGTGGCTCTCCCTTTGACGTTTGCCTACAATGCATTGCCATTCTCGATTCACCGCTTACCTGATCACGCCTCCGCACGGCGCGGAGTGTTGCAGACAGTTCCCCTCCCAGCGACTGTCCGTGTGGACGGAGGCGGCCTTGAGAAAACTTTGACACGGGGGGGGGGGGGGGTGTCTGGGCCTTGTCGGCACTTGGCTAAACAAGTGTCTGGGCTCCATCCCAAGGATTAAAAAAAATGAAGAATATGAAAAAACGCGATCGCTCGAATTGCTGGGAAGATGAATGGTGTGTGTGTCGAGATGTCAGGGCTGCTCCAGCCGAGGCAGGGAGCGGACACGCCGGTCCAGTGAGTGGGTGGGTCGCTCGCTCGCTCGCCCTCTCTCCCGTTGCGTGCCTACAGAGCGAGCCGTTGTTTCTACAAACTCGGCAGTGCTCGTGGCTATAAAAGCTGGTTACCCGGCACAATTTGTCTCACAAACTTGACCGACGATGAGACCCGAAAGGTTAACACCTCTATTAGCTGTCCACGTGACCCTGCCTGCTGCAGGCGGTCGGTGAGAGTGCAGTGGCAGTCGCTGCTCCACGGCTATTTCATTCAACTGCCCCTCCCCCCGTAACTCGCTCCGAAAACTGCCCCCCATCTTTACAAACGGAGGTTCTCCCAAACGCCGTTCCTCGCCACCCACCCGGGTTCGTCAGCGATTGTATAGCAAATGCAAATTGAGGGCATGAGGCGCTGATACAAATCGTCCCGACTCGGGGTGGCGATTACATTCAACAACGGACCATGTTGTCCCGTCATTCCCCCTCGTTTGGTACAAGTTCCTGTAATTATTATTTCATTAAGAAAATTCAAATTAATATTCTTTCGCGCACGCACGGTTTATTACACGCACAGTGAGCATGACAAACAACCACATGTCAATTCTTGACTTAAAGGTTTCGTGACTGAAATTCTTTGGATCTTTCGGTAAAGTCACGTAGATAGGTTCAAAGAAAATAACAAAATAACAAAACAAAAAAACTTCGAGGTTTCGATCGCAACACAAGCGGTCGTCTTCAGGAAAAAGGGAGCCCTATCTACGTGACTTCACCAAAAGACCCAAGAGAATATCAACCACACGCCGTTACGAGAACACATTAACGAAAAGTCAACTCTGGCTGTTGACCCAGAAGCCTTAAGCGAGCGAGGGTCAACGGCTCAAGGTTCGGGGTCAGATTGCGATGCGCGCGCCGCCGAGCGCGCTGCCGCTGCAGTGGCCGCGCGCTCCGAGCGGCGGTAATCGCGTGGACGCGAAGCCTCTCGGGGGTCCGACCTCGGGGGGGGGCGCTCGCGGCCTGCCCGAGGCATGCGAGCGACGGGGCGAGCTGACATCCTCAAGGAGAGGGTCACCGCGGGAGTCTCCCGTCACGCATCGCGCACGAGCAAATACTGCGCCACAGGTGGTGAATCTGTACACAGGCGTCTTCGCGAGCCGCGGTATTTACACTGGCTTACCCCCCACCCCCTGCCCCCCACTATAAGGACCCCTCAGATCACTTAGTCTGTTGATGCTCGCGGGGAAGCGGTGGGGGGCAGGGGGGGGGGAGTGAGTGGGGGGGCTTCAGCCTGACTCGTAACGGCGACACCGGATCGGGTGTCTCCCCGTGGTCCCAGCTCTGCCTGGAGAGAGCCGTGATGCCTCCGTGGGCTATCGCCAGGGCTGATGGCCATTAGTCTATCCACCCTCCTGCCTTGATGGCTATCGTACCTTCATGTCTATCTTCCTTTATACGTAGATATCTTTCCTCCTACCTACCTTCCCACCTATATAAATAATGATCTACCTAACTTCATGGGACATCCTTTGCCCGTACCAAAAATGAGAATAGGTTTTTTTCCCCCATAATTTCTGGCAACAAAAAAACACATTTCACAACGAATCATGTCTGCATTAACCACAACACTTGTGGTCAGAATGCAAACAAAAAACATACTCTGACAATATATGCATTGTATCCATGACTAATTGGTCCACACCAGAGACAACTTTCTTTAGAGCCTCGTCTGAAATGGTGTTTAATGCAGACATGATTCCTTGTAAAAGGTGTTTTTTTGTTTGCATTCTCACCACAAGTGTTGTGGTTAATGCAGACATGATTCGTTGTGAAATGTGTTTTGTTGTTGCCAGAAAAAAATGGGAAAAAGCCTAATCTCATCTACCTGACTGCCTACCCACCTACCGAATGATTTATCTGACGATCTGCCGACATGCCTATCTATCCACCACTGCACTCGATCTTTCCACATACCTACCTGCCTATCTTCCCATCTGTCTAGCTACATATCTGTTCACCTGCTTACCTATCAACCCGCCTATCTGCGCACGTGTCCACGACTCGGGATCTACCTGCAGCGAGTCGGGCCTCGCATCCTGTCGGCTCCTCCACCACCCCCAGCATCGCCACGACACCTGGCGACGTTTCCGCTGGAGGTGGTGGGGGGGGGGCTGATGGAATCATCTGAGTGGAGTTTTCCATCTGCCCACCCCCCTTCCTCCCCCCTACCCTCCCCTATAAACGAGGTGTGGATCTCGGTGGGTCGCCGTCGTTGTAGCCGCAGTGGCGCAGAAACGGAATCCAAAAACAAGCGGCGAGATGAGACGAGGTGTCGAGCGCGCATCCTTGATGTGCTTTGCTCATCGTGGGTCTCAGCTCCGGTTGGCTGCGACGTGATTTTAATCTCGCTGCTGTGGACCTGGTGCTGGCGTGAGAATGAGCGAACAAGCGCGCGAGTGTTTTCGCAGTTTTCCCAACATCCATCCGTCATTGGGCGAGTCGGTCGTTCACTCCGTCGCCAAAGATGTTGAGACCCGTTTAATTCACGCGAATTTGCATCGTGCCAGACTGCACAAATCACACATTATACCTACTGCAACGTTTTTATTTCTTTTTTATGTTATTAGTATTAGGAAGCACAGATAACGAAATGACAAGATAAATTCACTAACATATATTAAAATGAAACTGCCAGGTGACTACGCGCTAGAGCGAGCAGTACATTTTGTTTGGGGGTTGACTCAACCAATCACCACTCCGGGGTCGATAAAATCAGTCACCATTTTGTCGGGAAGTCAACCGTTGTCGTCCTATGAGTGGACTCGCCCCATCCATAGGAACGCGGACTTCCCTCCGCTGCTTTGGTGCTGCGAACAGAGAAGAATGACCACCAGTGCGTCGACGTTCATACGAGCAGCAGTAGGATCGCTTCTGCTCACGTGAAGAGCTGCGATGCAGGAGAGGGCG
Organism: Lampetra fluviatilis; assembly: GCF_964198595.1. NCBI lineage: Eukaryota > Metazoa > Chordata > Hyperoartia > Petromyzontiformes > Petromyzontidae > Lampetra > Lampetra fluviatilis. Next base: position 34,197,823 of record NC_136277.1, read on the forward strand.
GCGTGACGTGCTGCCGGGTTGCGCAACTCCCCCCCCCCCCCGCTAGGTGCGCACTCGCCCACGCGCTGGGGCGGTGGGCGCGGCGAGTTCGGTGTTCAGCGCCGCGGAGCCGCGGTCACAGATTTTTGTTTTTGTGTTTTTTTTGTTTTTTCGCACCACGGAAGGTCACGAGGTCAACCCCAAGCGGGGGTCGACTCGGTCCGTCATTGTCACCACAGAGCACTGTGTTCGACCACCGCACTGAAGGTCACAACAACAACAACAATAATACAAAGACCCCCCCCCCCCCCCCGTATAGCCATAGCAGACTCTGGGGGCAAAGTGCTGCTTGCGAGCACCTATAGAGGCTCACGACCAAGAATCGTGGCGAATATTTGAACCGGTCCTGGGCCTCCCCTATATATCGACTCATCCTTAAACACTGGAGCTGGCGTGATGTGTTCGCGCAGTGAATACACCCACCTCGACATCTCCGAAGCAGTGCACAATTAAGTATTAGCTGCAATTCAGCAAGTAGGTTGCCGGCAGACTTCCCTGAGCAGGCAAGACACTTAGGGGACGGATTCTCATCTCGTCAAAAAACTGAAATGAACGCGTAGCATCGCCCCTGGCGATTTGCCACTCTGTTGCCCACGGGAGGCATTGCCGAGTTTATGTCAAAACAAGATCCGTGGAGAGAGATGAGAGTGGCCAGGATGAGAAGCTGCCAGCCCCCTGCACGTTGAATAATCGCAGCGTGCGACGCAGATGAAAAACGTCACACGCGCAAACCGGCCAACGCACTCCAAACTCGACACGTTATGACGATGACGATGATGAAGAGGGTGGAAGAGGAGGATCAGGAGGAGGAGAGGGTGTGTAAACAGAGTGCGTTATGCAACGCATTCTGTTGGTGATTTTGGTTAGCAGCTGTGCACAAGCACAAATAACAAAAAACATCTCAACACATTCATCGATAACAGCGCGGCCTTTAAAGGGGAAATCTACACTCGGCAACGGCCCGTTCTGGTCCGAATGCAGAAGGACTTGCCTGAGTCTTGGTGAGGCTTTTGTGGGTTGATAATTGACATTATTGTCATTAATAAATCTCCAGACTCGGTGGAGGACATCCCGGGACACAGCCTAGGTTTGTGACTACAAGATCAGAGCCGCTCGAGTGTAGTTTGGTGGCTATGCACGCAGCACTGTGGAGGCAGCAGCGACGGGTTGATGGATCACCGCACGGATATTGTGAATCGCCCCTTTCCCGTGGGCATCGATGAGGAGCCGTCCCTTGGCTCGCCGGGAGAAGGCGGTCTCATAAGCGTGGACCCCACCTGCTCTCTCTGTACGGGATACGGTGTTGTCCCCTCGCACGCGTCGTTTCTTTTTTCGGGGTGCTCCGGTTTCCTCCCATGGTGTGGACACTCATGAATGGACCGATGACACCTGAATACACTGAGGACTTCAGAACTTGGGAGATGATGCGTCCCCGGCTGTGGCTCCTCGTCCCTCCAGAGTTGTTGGCTCTCTCTCCCTTTTGAGAGCTGACATTAGTATTGAAGTTGCTGCTGCACGGGGGTCCTCTTCATGGGTGAAGTGGACACAATGCGATGAAGAGGAACCAGCGACGACGACGATGATGATGATAGCGCTGGCTCCGAGCTTGACGTCAAGGCGCCGGTCATCCGAGCGCTGCACAGCACCCGAGCGCCATTGACGGACCCCAATCAGTGGCATGTGCACTCAAAGCTGTGCCAAAAATGACGGCGGCAGCAACGATGATTGACTATAATTGATGATGAAAGGATGCCGATTGGCTTTGATGTTCCAGCGCCTTTTGGCTCGTGACTCATTCCATGCACCGAATGAGGAGCATCGCCACAGATGGATGATGACAGCGGCACCTGCGTCAGTGGGCGGTGGTGGTGGGGGTCAGCATCGTGACCCTCGCGATATTTCTTCACGCAGTATCACATCGGCTTCATTTCATCAACAAGATCATCATCGTTATGGCCATCACATCAAAAACAATGTAAGCTCAGTGTCATCATCATCTCATCAGTAGTCATCTATTGTTGTCAAAAACATCAGCAAACATCATCATCATCATGATCGTACGTCATCAATCTAAAATATCAACTGCATTGTTTCATCTTAAATATTGTCATCAGCTTAATTGTTGCAGTCATAGCCGAAATTCATGATCATAGTCATAATCATCGTTATCATTAATCATCGATTGCATAAGCAACAATCTATCGTCATGGTATGCATCATTGCCATCGTCGTCATCCATCATACATCCCGTGAGCACACATCATGTACACTTTAAGTTGTACATGTGCTTTTTGTTAATGATTAGTTCTACTAATAGTCTTGTATTTTTGTTGCCCTAATTGTACCGTGACGTTGCCATTGGGAACGTCACCCTGTTCAGGTGCAGTGCTGTACACCAGGTGTCTATGCTGTCGCCAGGTCGACATCGAATATGAGCATTCTCGCATTGCCAAAAATAACATTGCTACACGTAAACACGACGCCACGGGGAATCCAATAATCACAATCACATCTCTCATAATACTCCCCCCGAGTGCTCCGCTGGGACTGCTCTGCTGAGTGAACTCAACTCACTACTCCACGTCACTTGCTCTCTGCCCGCAAAGTATCAAGGGCAGCCTCTGCTTTGCAACTGCGGTAAAGTCACTCGCGCGCACCACGCTCACTCGCTCGCTCGCTTATACCGTTCGCATGCATTCGGGGCCCGGCACATGGCATTATTTAATTACCATTTTGTTTATTGCTCAGTGAGTTATGAAACGCATTGCGATTTCGCGCCGAGCCAGAAGCCTCTGGGTTCTTTAAAATCGCTGCGCGGCAAGGGCGGCCACGTGAAATGTCACGAGATGGAAATTCGTGCCCGGTCGCCGGCACGCCATCGAGGGAGGGAGTGGGGGAGGTTAAGTGAAGGGGATTGGGAGGGAGGGAAGGAAGAGAGGAAGGGGATGGAGGGAGGGAGGGAGGGGTGGGGGAGGTTAGGTGAAGGGGATTGGGAGGGACGGAAGGAGCAGAGCGTGAAATATTTAATTTAAAAAGGGGGGGGCACATAAAGCAAAGCATTGAAGAAAAAAAAATGATGAACGAAGCAAAGTGCCGACTACACCGAGCATCTTCTTGTTTCCACTGATCGTAAAAAAAAGAAGGGAGGGAGGGGAGGGAGGTGGAGGGAGGGAGGGGAGGGGAGGGAGTGAGGGAGTGGGAGGGAGGCTGCTTTATGGACGTGACTGCTGCACTGCCGAGGCTGCGCAGAGGTCGCGTGCGCGCTCGGTAAACAAACATCAAGAAGTCGTCAAGAGCATAATTGGTAATTTAATTTCCCCTTTCGTCCCTTTACTTAATTGGCACACTTGTGATGACGAGCAGGTTATTCTCTGTATCAATGTGGCGCGGGTTTGTACTTCGCTCACTCACTCGGTCTTTCTCGTGATGTATATATGGGGGTGGGGGGGGGGGGTTGCCGGTTGCCGGGGGAGATAGGGATGGAGGTCACCGCAAAGTCTCGCTTTTAAATCAAAACTGTTGGCTTTGTTTGCACGAGATAATTAGAACCGAGCGACGCGTGGATCGCGTTCGAATGGCGCGACTCTACACACATGTGGGTGAGAGTGCGCAAAGACGCTGATTTATTTTTTACTTTGTTCCTAAAAAGCCATTGTCTGGGCACAAATATGCGTTTATATAAGAGAAATGAATAACATATGTATGTAGAATTAGAAAATAACAACCGACACGGGGAACACAATGACAGCGACTAGGCTTGTTTTGGTGCTCGTGGTTATTTCGGTGATTGCACTGGAGATGACTGTGGTGGTCATGGCAGAAGTGATGGTGAAGATAATTGTGAAGATGATGGTGATGATTGCGGCGTTTGATAGAGATGAACACCATGATGGTCGTCATGGAGACCGCGATGACGATGATTGTGGCGATGCAGCTGATAATGACGGCAGTGTTGATGGGAGTCGTTGATGACGACGGCGATGATTGTGGTGGTGGTGGTGTAGACGACGATGAATGGTGAGTGTCGTCGCGATGGTGGTCGTGGCGGCTGTAGGTGGATCTGACTGCTGCCGCGACTGTTGCCGCGTCTTGCAGCAGTGGCACGGGGGTGGGGCGGGCAGCAGACGACCGCAGCTGCATGGCGCCTCGTGCCACGCACACAACTCCGCAGCGTCTGTCACAACCTCGTGCCAGCCTTGTGGGTGCGTGGACCAGCTGCGGGGGGGGGGTGCGAATGGGGGGTGAGGGGTTGGGCGAGTGGGGGGGCAAGTGAGTGGGGGGGGGGGTCGAGACACGGTGTCCACGTGCTGTGCCAGGCTGCATCCCCTCCACAGGCCGCCAGTTGTCCCACCTCTGCGTCATTAGCCCAAGTGCCAGCCACTTTAGAAAACACATCCTAAAGGAACAGATTCCAAATCATCCCTACGGTACTGTGAGAGTATACAGCCGGGCACTGGCAGCGGGGTCCAGGGCAGCCTCCCTGTTGCGCTCAAACTCTCCCTGTCCGTCACCAGTGCTGCTTCACCGCAGGGAACACGTGGAGCCAGCGGCACGGCTCTACCCTGCGTGCGTCTCTTCACATTGTGTGTACTCTGTGGTGTGTACTGTGTGGTGAGTACTCTGTGGGGTGTACTCTGTGGTGTGTACTGTGTGGTGTGTACTCTGTGGTGTGTACTGTGTGGTGTGTACTGTGTGGTGTGTACTGTGTGGTGTGTACTCTGTGGTGTGTACTGTGTGGTGTGTACTCGGTGGTGTGTACTCTGTGGTGTGTACTGTGTGGTGTGTACTGTGTGGTGTGTACTGTGTGGTGTGTTCTCTGTGGTGTGTACTCTGTGGTGTGTACTGTGTGGTGTGTACTGTGTGGTGTGTACTGTGTGGTGAGGGAGTGGTGCAGCTTCACGGAGTGGTGCAGCTCCACGGAGTGGTGCAGCTTCACGGTGTGGTGCAGCTCCACGGAGTGGTGCAGCTTCACGGAGTGGTGCAGCTTCACGGAGTGGTGCAGCTCCACGGAGTGGTGCAGCTTCACGGCTTCCAGCCGGCCCCATTCGATGTCTCTCTCCTTCTCTCGTGCTGCAGGAGTCTGCAACGGCCTCCTCCCAGCCATCCGTGCTGCCAACTCCCTGTCCCTCTTGCAATCCACGGCTCAAAACCTTCGCTGCCTGTGACTGACTGCCTCCCCACGGTCCCCATCTATGCAGCGATCATGATCGCACCCTAATTTCAAATCGTAAAGCTACCTCGAATTTGTTACCACAATGTGTACACCGCAGTGTTGTGCCCAGGGTCTTCATACAGAACACGCGCATACGTTTCATACGATGTGGAGCCGATTACGTGGGGAGCGGTAGTTGTAGCGGTTGGCGCTATGCTGCGCTACGAACCCGGCGCCCTGAGTTGGATTCCCGCTCACGGCCAACACCAGTGACTATTATCTGAACCGTTCCTGGGCCTCCCCTAGGTCGACTCAGCCTCAAACAAGTACCTGGTGCGATGATCGCCACTCGGGAGACCAAGGCTCTGGGGCGTGGTGCTGGCCACCCACCCCCTCGTGTGCCGTGCCGGCCTTCATAGGTGCTACTACTCGCTAACGGTACTTGTCCCAACAGTCTGTGAAGGCTATACGGGGGATTTTTGACAGTACATATATATACATACTGTTTACATAAAGCCACGGTGTGGTTATAAAAGCTCTCTTTCGAGAAGTTTAACACGTAGGCTTTCGCGACCAATATTGTATTATCCATAATAGAGGTTTTTTGGGTTAATTGCGTAAATATAAATGCGTCGTTAAACCCGCCATCACCCGACACAGCCAAATAGTAAGGGTTGTCACGCAAACAAAACGTGCCAATTCGTTACTAGTGTAGTGACATAGAATCGGTCACGTGGCAGCATAGCGCTGGCTGCTGGCAGGGAAGGGATCTGCAGCTTACAGCAGCCCCGACTTACAGCAGGTCACGTGATAGACCAGAGGAGGATGTCGGGGAAAAGTTACGGAAGGGGCACATTGAGAACCCGCTAGTAGGTTCCAGAAGGGGGCGTGGTCCGGGGGCGGAGCCAGGCCGCGCTGACGGTGTAAGAGGGCCCCGCGGGAGGGGACCTGGGGGCTGTCGTTTGGAGTGGATCCCCGTCGTCGTTGCTGTTGAAGATCGTCGCCATCGTCGCTGTCGTCTTCACCTGACATTGCGCTGCTAGACGGTGGTCGGCTGTCTCGGTTCTGCGCCGTCAGAGTCAGACGGCTCGTGTTGTGTATAGGCGAGCAACTTACGTAGCGTTGTGTATACACGAACGACAGAAGAGTGTGCACCAGCGTGTGGTGTGCGTTCCGCAAAGGGTGCTCGGTTGAATACAAGAACTGCCTCCAAGAATGAACGTGTCCGAGTCGAAGTCACGACACCGGTGTGTTGGGGAGTAAACCCATGACGTTGCCATTTCGAGTGCGACGTTTCGCCAGAGAATTACGACCAGCATCATCAGGCGGAAGATAGATTTGTGGAGAAATCCTCCTGGGGGGATGATCTCCCCGAGGAGTTGGGCCGAGGCGCCAGGCAGGGCTGCGCGGGGCTATGAGGCGGCAAATCGCCACGTTTGTACGCCACGGGAGACCCCCCCTCCCCCTGCCCCACGCAGTGTGAGGGGTTGTTTTTTTATATATTCGAGCGGTTTTAAAGTTCGAAACGATATTTGTCCCGGGTGCAATATAATTCCTCGGGTTTTGTTGCTGCCCAACGGAGTTGTTTTGGCAGGCCCCAACTAATTTGTTAGGCTAATAAAATCGCCCAATTCCTCGGCGGTCGGTAAAGTGAAGTAGCAGCAACGCCGTTAGAAAGTCAACAGAAGTTGTACTACGGATGATAGACTCACCTCTGAGAGGAGGAATGTGAAAGTAAATCGCCACTTATCCGAATGACGCACGCGGTTAATACGACCCATCGTTGAACCGCGTCCCCACGGAGCTTGGGCCGTTCCTGGAGTGCCCCAGGCACGGCCAGGGGCTCTTGTCCGATCGCGCGACTCCTCGGACTCGGCTCCCCCCCCTCTCTTCCCCCCCCCCCCTCTCTTCCCCCCTACACCTCCCTGCCCCCTCACCTTCCCTCTGCAGCCAGAGGTTGCCGTGGAATCCCGGATTACGTGTCATGATTTACAACTTTGTTTCGCGAATAAATCTACATCTATGACTGTAGCAACTCCACACGTGGCCTGCGCGTTCCGAGATGCTGCGCCTTCATTTAAAGCGTCGCTAATCGTTTGAATAAAGAAACAAAAGATACTGAATGAATCTCACGTGCTCTGTTTTGACGCCACCGAAGAGAGCAACTGATGCACTGACTGGTAAGAGGAGCCATTGTGCGTGAGTGTGCACACGTGTGTCGCACATGCGCTGAGTCAAATCCCAATGGAGATCTTATGTACGTGCACGTGATGTCCCAGTGCTCTGGTTCAAATTGTTAACTATCTCGTGCGTGTGTGTCTGTACGCATGTGTCTACATGTGTTCTCCACGTGGGATAACGTAGCGTGGATTGTAGTGGGTATGGACCGTCTGTGTGAGTCTACATGTGTGTTCCACGTGGAATAACATGGCATGGATTCTAATGGGTATGGCCCGTCTGTATGAGTCTACATGTGTGATCCACGTGGGATAAGGTAGCGTGGATTCTAATGACAATGGATTGCGTGTGTGAGTCTAAATGTGTGTTTCACGTGGGATGACGTAGCGTGAATTATAATCGGTATGGATCACGTGTGTGAGTCTACATGTGTGTCCCACGTGGAATAGAAGTGTGGATTCTAATAGGTAGAAATCTTGCGTGTGTCCACCACATGACGACAAAGACCGGTGATTTAGATTACGACAACGATATTGTGCGTGTGTACATGCGTGTGTGTGTGTGTGTACATGCGTGTGTGTGTGTACATGCGTGTGTGTGTGTGTGTACATGCGTGTGTGTGTGTACATGCGTGTCCCACATGTGGGGAGCGGTAGTGTAGCGGTTAGCGCGCTGCGCTATGAACCTGGCGACCCGGGTTCGATTCCCGCTCACGGCCAACACCAGTGACGATTATCTGAACCGGTCCCGGGCCTTCTCTAGGTCGACTCAGCCTCAAATGAGTACCTGGTGCGGTGTGTAAACATCGCCACTGGGGAGACAAAGGCGGTCGGGCGTGGTGTTGCCCACCCCCTCGTGTGGCGTGCCGGCCTTCATAGGTGCTCGCTAACAGCACTTGCCCCGAAAGTCTGTTAAGGCTAAAATGGGGGATCTTTGTCCCACATGACACGCAGGACGCTGATTGACACGACAGAGAGACCTGCATGGTATATGTAGGTACATGTGCGCAAAACGTAGCGAATAAGGTCGACTCAGCCTTAAAGATGAGTACAGTTCCTGGTGCATCGTATAAACGCTCGCTCTGGGGAGACAAAGGCGGCGTGGTGTTCACTAGCTACACATGTAGTAACTACACATGTAGTAGTAGCTACGGGCCCCGCACTTCCAAGGGCCCCGCGCTAAATGCTTTCAAGCTACCAACTATGGTTCAGTGATTCTGCACTTGCTCTATTAATATAGTACTATACTGCCTTCAACTTCGATGAATGACCGGGTGTCGTATTATCTGACTGTATAGCCAATTAAAAAATACAATTACTTTACTATGCAAGTAAAACATTTGTTTTAATATCTATGTGTTTTTTTTTCATTTGGGGCCCCTTTATAACAGCATGCTACAGGCCCAGTACTAGCTTCATCCGACACCGCGGTGGGGGGGGAGGGGGTCGGATCTTGTCTGGTTTTGTCCTACCAAGCACGTGATCCATTGGTCCTCCGTGTACGTCTCGTGGAACATGCTGCGCAATCATCAGGCGCGTGCGGCGTGCAAAGGTTGACTTCCGTGCACAACATATTTGAACGGAGGAGAGTCAGAAATGGGGACCGCGTTGGGTCGCGAAGGCCCGGAGTTTCTGAGTAACGGCTCCGGATTCGATAGGACCACCTCCACCCGGGTACGCGCAGCGCTGTCGGCTCGCGCCTGCTCCCACTCGAGAGGGAGGGTGACGGAAACCCCACGGAGAGCGCGCGCGGCAACCCATTACAGCTGGCTCCGGGGTCGGGAGGTCGGCCTGCCTGCGCGGACTTCAAAGCCCTCCAGGAATCCCCCCCCCCCCTCTCTTTCTTCCTGGAGCCTCCTTCTCAGCGAGGGCGGTGCTGCTTGTGAGCTCTGTGGATGGACAGTGCCTGGCACCATTCGTGTCATCGTGCGTCGATTCACGTGTCCGGAAAGCCTCGCCGAGCCTCAGGACTCTCTTGTTCCAAGTGTGCATCGCGCCTTGGGAATGTTGGGCAAAACCCTCTTCTCTCTACAATCGGTGTCTTGCGTGGTGGTAAATAAATAGTCGAGCGATTATGTTGGGCCTGTCCAGGCAACGCCTTGGGTGCGTGTTCTCTGTCGTAAAGAGGCGAATGTTTGCGTGCGTGTGTTAGCGAGCATCTAAACAGCACTTGCCCCAACAGTCTGTTAAGGTTTTACGGGGGATCCTTGTCTTTGTGTGGGGAGCGGTGGTGCAGCGGTTCGCGCGCGACGCCATAATGCCAACTACCTGGGATGCGTTCCCCGCCAACATCAGGTGGAGATTGTGATTCCGCCTGCCAGTCTCAGCTGATACAGAACTTAGTTTACCCGTAACACATTGGTCTGCCCCACGAGCTGCCAGCGAGTCGTCGATACTTCCCGTGACCTGGACGTGCACCTAGCCTGGCACAACCACCTCGGCGACGTGACCGCACTACGCAGGGGCGAACGCCGGTTGTTGTTGTTGGTGGAGCACACAATGGCTGTGTTCGTGTGGTGTAAATACATCACTTTGGGGGGGGGGGCCTTCATCCAGCAGTAGATTTATCGTCATTCGGGAGCCCCCCACTCCCCTCTATCCGTGTCTCGGGGTTAAACAACCGCTCGAGGGAGTGGTGGTTGTGGGGGATGGGTGAGCACGTGGATAGTGTCTGGGGGGGTGGAGGAGGCTAGTGGGTTGTGACGAGTCAGGGTGGGGGCGGGGGGGGGGTGACCACTGGTGATGGAGGCGAATTTAAAGACGACTTCACGAATCATTAAGCAGAAGCAGCCCCCCCCCCCGGGCTCCTCATCACGAGATTTAACGGAGAGATCTCCAGCTTCACTTAAGCCGAGCTTTGCCCTCTCGCTCTCTGCTCTGAAGAAGGGCCATTGTCTGAAACGTCAGCCCGCCGTACGTGGTGAATCGCAAATTGCGACCGTGGCAAATGGCGTCTCTCCGTGACTGTGGCCGGATTTGGTTAAGCAGTTGGCCACGTGTCACCGAAACAACAAAGAGACGGAACGCCCGAGGCGGCTCTACAGGGGCGGAGATGGAGCAGTGAATTCGCCTCGTGCGCTCCAGCCGCATGGGATGTGGGATCGCGAGACAAGTGACAGGCGGCGACAGCCTGTGGAGATCCTCATCCAGCAGTGGATCGACCACGGCTGATGATTTACTCAAAACACTCGAACGTCGTTGTGACATCACTGCGGCGTGATTCCCACAATGCTTCACGTCACTGAAGTGGCTCTCTTATCGCTATCTTCGCAAAGCCTCAAACTTATTGCGGGCAGCCTGAGACGCACAGCATTCTCGAATCCATCTGTTGAGGGCTTTGGATGGCGTGTCCTGGTCTGCGATTACAATTAAAATGGAGATCCCGCGCGCTTGTTTTAATAGGTGCTCGCTAACAGCACCTTCCCCAGACGTCTGTGAAGGCTATATGGGGGATATTTGTCTCGGCGACCCGAGTCCCATTCCAGCTCACGTGCTACCAATAACAATGACGACTATTTTCACCGTGACCTCCCTTAAGATGGCTCGGTCTTAAACGAGTACAGTCCTTGCTGCCATGTGTAAACATCAACACGAGGGAGACAAAGGCGGCCGGGGCTGGTGCTGGCTCATCTGTTGCTCGCTAACAGCACTTGCCCGACGGTCTGCTGAAGGCTATACGGGGGATCTTTGTCTGGGTGCTTGCGCGTCCCACCGTGAAGATAAGCAAGGCGTGGGGGTCGTCTCCGGTCTCCGCCCGCAGGAGACCAACTCCCCCCTAATGGGATTGGCCAAACATCCCGAATTCAGCAGGACTCCTCCTGAACAAAACCACTTCTGAGAACCTTTCTTGGAAATAATAAAGTGTGCTTATTATTCGTGGCAGTATTGTTCTAATGCACAAGATAAGAGCCGTTACATTTCTCGAGCGGCAAGGCGACTGCTCCCCGTTGTGCATCCTTGGCTCTCTAAGCGAGGCTCTGGTGCTGGGCAGACAATGCGTCGATTTGACTGCTGTGAATGACTCGCTTTGTTTACGTAACGCGAGTCATAAGCGACTCGGGGAGTGGATTGTTGATGCACATGGGCACGAGAAGGAGGAGAGGATGGGGGGGGGGTGGCGGTGTAGCTCCACGTGACAATGCGTTGCGACGCAGAGGCAAACAGTCTGGACACTTTGCTGCAAACTAAATCTAATCGCCACTTATTTTCGAGAGTTGTGAAAACAAGCTCAGAGGTGATGCGCTTCGTGCAGCAGCAGCAGCCGCGCCGTCGCAACGCCACGAGACGGAAGAGCGCGGGGGGGGGGGGCTGATGTCGCGTGAACCGCTGTGGTGTTCGGACGCCCATCATGCGGCTCAGTCCTGGACTCCCACCCCCCCCACCCCCCCAGGGTTTAAACTCGGCTCGTTCCGACTGTCAGTTGAGTAGTCCAACCAGAGCCACACTCGCTCAGCTTTTGTGTTTGTTGTTGTTGTCTATGGATGTGGAGACGCCAGTGGCGAGGAACCGGCCACGGTGGTCTCCAGGGTTGAGGTTTATCTTCTCCCTCGCCCGAACCCGAAGCTCCCGGGTCGAGGCGTCTCTTCTCTGATATAAATAAAGACACATTTTGGGCTGACGGTGGCGTTGCAGAGCCTTCAGTAGGACTGCAGGCCGAAGCGCTTCTCAGGATTTGACGTCTCATTAGGCAGGACGAGGTCATCGTGTGGGTCGCCCCGAGCGCAGCGTTTCCCAGCTGCAGTCCTAACGATCCCCCCCAGACTTCCACAAGTAACCATCATCAGGTTGCGTGTATAACGAGTGCAGTGTGCGGTCACTTAATTTGCAATAGGGATAGAAAATGTTCACAAATCGCGAATCGGAGGCGTTCTGGCCTGCGCGTCGCGAGGATTGGAGTCGACAAGCATGAGTCAGAGGGAGTTTGTGGGTTCGTCTGCGCGGGTTTTTCCTTCTCCGTATCTGGAAGCATGGACTGGCACTGACTCGGTGCCCTGGCATCGCGCCACTCGCTCAGCCCCCTGCCCCTTCCCCACCCCCCTCCCTTCGTGACTCCAAGCCCCCCAAAAACCCAAAGAACCCCGTCTCCTCATCGCGTCGGCGTCTGTGCGAGGCCAGGTCTCGCTCAGTCAGCCACTGCCCACGGGCCGCTCCAACATGATCCGAGACAATGCCTTGTGGGTATCAGCATTGCTAAATAAATAGAGACACGTGGGTGGGCAAACAGAGAGACGTCTTGATGTGGCTGTCGGGGCAGCTGAACAAACAGACAGAGGCCTCTTTCGCCATAGCAAAATTTGAATTAACATCGAGGCCCATCGTCCGTCTGGACCAATGTTAAAGTTGTTGTGCAACGCAAACGTCAACAGCGATTGCAATGCTCGTTTATATAGCGACTACATCTCAAGACTCTGTTCAACATTTACGGGGGAGGGGTGAGGGTAATGAGAGAGGTGGGGTGAGAGAGGGGGGGGGAGACCGAGTGACGCTGTGGCTCCACAGCCTGAGACGAAGCTAATGGGGCCCAGCTCCAGCAACGACGACAAACAACTCCTGGGGGCAGCCAGGGCAGCGAGAACAGCAGCAACGAGAGCCCCAGGGGCAACCTCGAGGTGGGGCGGGCAGCCACTGGACTAACGACTTCCAGTGCGGCCTCAAACGGCTGAGCGGACACTGCGCGGGGAGGCGAGCGGTCGTCACAAGGGGAGGAGAGAAGAGGGGAGTTTTTGAGCCTGGACTCGAGAATTAAAGTCTGTCAATTCTCAACAGAATCCACATGTTTTCTCGTGGACACGATCCCAACTTGAAAACGCGGACTCTTTGTTTAGGCTAAAGACGACAGTAGTAAAATGTCTCAAGTGAGCGTTGCGTTGTGCTCTTCTCCCTTCGTGGCCCTAATGAGGCCATGGTGGAAATTCCACATTGCTGTGGGAGGGAGGGACTTTGCCCTTTATTTGTTTTACTTGTGCAGTGAGACTACTGAAACGGTGCCCTATTGTTGTGGCATCTGAATTGGGGTCTCGATTGGGACCACGTGACAAGTTGCATAACACGTAAAATGGAACAAATTCCCATACTTCACACCGATTGAAGTGGAAAACTACGGGACATTTTCCCTCAAGATGTTTAAAATGTAATTGGCCAATGGGTTGGGACTTGGGATGGGGATCAGACCCGTCATGGAATCTGGAATGGAATTTAGGTTCGGACTAGGATCGAACCAAAAATGGCATTTTGGTTAAGACTTGAAATCGAATCTGGAATGCATTTTCGGATAAACCCTGTGAGGGATCGTGGAATGGAATATTGGTTGGGATCTGAATGGATCCTGGAATTGGAATACAACATTGGTTTTGGACCAGAAAAATATCAGCTAAGACCTGGAATGGAACCCAGATTGGGATTGTTGGTTGGAAACCTGCTTTGGAATCTACGTGAGAGCATGCGGAGCAAGGGTGGAGTGGCTAATGATGTCTTGGCCGACGGTTTATTCCATGATTCAGGATTCCATGGACGGTGCTGCCACCGCACCCATAAGTGATGGCATCTTTTGTGAATGTCAGAGCTCGGAGGAAAACGTGAAATGCGGAGTGGAACCAAACGTGGGCAACCGCAGAGAGACAACCGTGGCGAGGCTGAGTGGTGGGCGTCACCGCATCGGGCACACAGCCCTGGAAAAATACCGTTTCGAAAAAAAACCCACGACCGCCGTTACCGGGACTGAAATAAGTCCTGAGTGTCTGGAGCGGACACGTGCAGAGGCCGTCTTGCCAATTCGCTGCTGGATGGAGGCCTCGACACGCCACGCAGGTCATGGGGGGTGGCGGGGTGATGCGACAACACTTCACCACGCTGGTCAGCGCGCATTGGTGAAGGTAGGGAGCGCAGACGTTGGAGCATACTACAGTACAACAGTCGATGTTGCTGCAGTGCCTTTTATTTTAAAAGCATTATTCCCAGGGCGGCATTCGTCGGACGCGGCTGTTTTTGACGCGCGTTCCGCAGCGCGCTGCTGATCCGGGCGGTGTCCCTTCTCCGCATTGGAGCAGTTTCATTCCCCTTGTCATCTCAAATAAGACAGGGAAAAAAAGACGTGTAATTGTGAGGTTTATTTTCGTCCAATTTCTCCATGTGCTTGGTGTTTATCTGGCGGCGGTTATTTTGGTTATGCTGGGACGATTTCAGCTGTTGCAGATGCTGCCAGTTTTGGTTGGCAGACGATGCAGGTAAATCTGCGAGCAAACGGTTCCCATACGGACATGTCTGATGCTGCTGCTGCTTCTAGTACAGTACACTGTAAAAAAATATCCGTAATTTTACATGCGAAATAAATTGTATTTACTCACGGAAAAATTACTGTAGTGAAAAATGTTAACGGAGTATCCGTTATATTACGGAGTAGTGCATTGTCGGATAGCTCGAGGAAAATGCGGGAGAGAGATTGAGAGTTGCTTCATTTCCAACACGCAGCAATATTTCTATTCTTCGGTTTTTGCTGGTAAGACTCTCTCCGTGATGAAATGTAAAGGCATATAAAACACATACACTTCAATTATCATCGACAGGACTGAATTTTTGGATGTTTTTTTTTTACAATTGGACAAAGGCCAGGACCTCAACAAAACGCTAGTAAGTAGCCTACAGTTTAGTAAAGTGTGATTTTAATGGGTTGCAAAGTTTTGTTCTTGAAGGGATTAACTACCTAATTTAACTAATTATTGTGTTAATTGGACTATTTTAATTTCTCTTCTCGGTTCAGAAGGCGTTGGTCATTTTGGGAGACCTAGAACACATGTGAGACTGTGGCTGCCAGGACCAGGGTTGAGAACCACTGCTGTGGAGATGCAGCAGTGTATACTATGATGCTGGTTTGTTTAGACTTCTTTTCTAAGCCATTAAAGATTAGCCATTGCACACACAATGTCCAGGTGCTCAGCATGTGACTTTAGAAATGCCTCAGTCACTGCTTATATAAGACACTGCAGGCAACATAGAAATGTGCATAATGCACAGTTGTCTTGTGCATTTCCAACTTGTGGTAGAAGGTCTTCAAATTTAGTTCCTTTAATAGTCATGTTACAAGAGTTCACCATAACTTGAGAGCAGAACCATATTCAAATACACGACGCAATATATCTGTGGCTTTGAAATGTTCCTGGGATTGTTGCGGTAAAGAATGTGGGACCTTTAACGAGCTCGTAGGTCACATGAATTATCATCTGCAGAAGGGCCTAGAGGTTATTTGTCCATTCGAGGGATGTGGCAGGAAGTTTACATTGAAGTCATCATTTACTTCCCATATATCTAGATATCACAAGGGCTGGGGCGTAACAAATATTTCTTCAGCTAATCTGAGTGATGCTGTAGAACAGCCTAAATCTACATAAACAACAGCCATACCTACATATATAGAACATCCCGCAGAAACTATTAACCTAGCTGAGGTAGGAGAGGAAGAAAATAGCAATGGTGAGTCATTGCAAGAGACATACACTGACAATTGTGCCCAGTTTCACTTTAGTTTACAGGCAAAACTTATTGTTCCAGCTTCAGCGATCACACACATGGTTAGTGAAATGAGAGCTCTCCAGGAAATACAGCAGGAGTGCCCAATGAACACATTATAGAAAATGTGGGGAAGCTCATATCTGAACAAAGCCCTGTTAAAGCGGCACTTAATCATGGAGTTCTTAGTACCCATCATAAGAGAGTTCAATTCTATAAACAAAATTCAATTTTGTGAAGCCGCTACAGATTTCTTTGGGTAGGAATGACAAAAAAGTTCAGCACAGGCACTTCCATTATGTTCCTTTAAAAGAAAGCTTACAGGTACTGCTTAAAGACACACACACCATGAGTCAGATTTCAAATCCACTCCCTTCCAAGCTAGGTATATTGCAAGATCTAAGTGATGGACATGCTGTTAAGTCCAATGAATCGTTTGCTTCTGATCCTCAGGCACTCAACATTGTGTTATTTCAAGATGCATTTGAAGTGGTTAATCCACTCGGATCTGCAAAGTAAAAACACAAAGTCCTTGCAGTGCATTACACCCTGGGAAATTTGTATCCACAACACCGTGCAACTGTAAATCATATACAACTTGCATTGTTGTGTCTGGAAAAGGACTGTAAATATTTTGTTTCTGAGAAGGTTTTTAATCGAATGGTTGATTATTTGCATGGCATAGAGTTGAGTGGCATATCTATAGGAAATTAAACATTTAAAGGGACTTTAGCATGCATACTCGGCGATAATCTTGTATCCCATTACATTGGAAGGTTTACTGAAATCTTCAGCTGTTCCACACACTTCTGTAGATATTGTCTGATTGTTAAGCCTGACTTTGTTACAAACCCTCTTGCTTCTGCAGCCGAGAGGATGCCTGATAGGTACACTGAGTCTGTTCAGTATTTAGAAAACCACCCTGAGGATGCTGCTGCTTATATTTCACTGCTGTTACTTGTATAGTGTCTTGAATCACGGACGAATAAACGCCTTTGAGGCACACAGTTTATTGTCTTACTCGACACGGTCCCTAACACACAAGGGGGTATACGGTCCCCTTACCCGTCAACCTAAGGAGGTACAGCCTCCGGACTTGGCGGGACTTATACTTAAGTCTACCCTCTCACCTAGCGTCCTCCGGCTGGGACCTAGGGGAGGTTAGCTGACCCACCGCTGGCTCGCTCGGGGGGTTCCCGGCCAATGGTCACGCTGAGCCTCAGCCCTTAGAAGGGCTGAAAGGCTTGGCCCAGGGTCATAGCTATCTTCAGCCCGGGGGCTTCGGTCTTCGTGTGGGGAGAACTGCCTCGCGCGCTCAGCGCTCGCCCTTTTATACCGGTTTGTGGCTGGCTCTGTCCAATCCCACGCTCCCTCGTGGAACCCTCTGATTGGTCCTTTCCAATCTGTCGTTTGGATCCTCTTTCACCTTATCTGACCCCTGGCCGTTTGTCTGGCGGGAATCTGTGATTTCGATCCGCTCTCACCTCTCCTTGACCCCTGCCGTTTATCCCAGAGAGGTAACGCTGCATCGCCCCTTTCATACATAGTGGCACTGCAGGTTACCGAGTAGTGAGTAGTTATCATCAATACCCTTGCAACTCACTTGCTGCTGCTGAGACTGTTGATTACTGCCGCATCTGCTACAGCTCCTTCTGGCCCGACTGCTTCTGCTGTTTAACGGCTCCTTCTGCTGCGTATAGCTTCTGTGTTGCTGTGGCTGCTGCTGCTTTTTTAATTTCCGCTGCTGATGCCAATATTTCACGGTTTCTGCTCCTGCTGCTGTTCCAGTAGATCTCAGGACATTTTTTCATCGCCGCCAGAGCCCTGAGTTATTGGAGGGCATCAGGCCAGAGTGCGCGGCCTTGCTCACTTGGGGGACATCGTCGGGGCCGCGTCTGCGTCCGGAAGCGTGTTTCCCCTGCTGCACGCTGCAAGAGGCTGCGGGGGGGAAGGGGGGGGTTCAAGAGCGCAAGCGCAGCGGGGATCATCAGGCGCAGCGGGGGGGGGGGGGAGCCTCATAAAAGGGCAGAGATTCGGATGAATCGATTCTGAACCCCGCTTGTCGAGACGAAAGCGAGACCCGCAGATGAATGGAGATGTCTGGTTCCCGTGGTGCGAAGCCGTCGCGGGTGGGACTACAGCTGCGAGCAGAAACAGTTGCCGGCTGCGTAGAGCACCTTGGGGTCGGGAAGTTTTCACGTTGCGTTGTTTAAATGCCACAGGGTTACGGGAGGGGTTACCTGTTGACGGATAATGCGACTGGGCCACATCGTACTGTTGTACAGTGTTCCATCGCATCACAGGCCGCATTCTCACGCACAGAAAGAGGCCACAGCCACGCGGCGGGGATTTGGTGGCAACGGGGAGAGACTTCGAGACGCCTTGCTGGCGAGGTGGCGTGCTTCACGGGGACGGCGTGGCAGCCCTCGAGTCAATCATGATTGCAATTAGAGCAGCATTGTCAGCTGACGCCTACGATTACAATTACCCCGTGATTGCAATTCATTCCGAATAACGCAATTACATTTGTAATTGACCCCACGTCTGCAACGCGGACTCCGTGTAAAGGAGGACCCACGCATATATATACTGCACATAGAAAGCCATGGGTCTGTATTAAAGCACGAGCAGCAGGCGCAGCGTGAAAGGAATCATGCTTGTTTCCACGTGCAGAGATCAAGGCGAATTTTAATTGATCGTGAAATTCGGATGGCAGAGTTGTGATGTGTTTTTTTTTGCTATCACGCAGAACGATGCCTTCGGTACTGGGTGGACCGGGGAGGGTGCTGGGTGGGTGCTGGGTGGACCCCCAGACGAGATCGGCCTAGTTCGCCCCCCCCCTCCCACTTCGTCACGGATAAGCGGAGTTCCACTGCACGATGATTGTCTTAAATCTACACAATCCCTGGCTGCTGTCTCGGTGCAGAGCCGACTACCGTTTGTGCGCTACTGTGTAATCGACACATTCAGCATTTGTGTGACCTTTACAAGAAAAATCACTTCGCCATTTCGCCCGAAAAATCCCTTCCAAAGGGTTGCCAACCTGATGTACACAAAAAACCCTGTTGGTGTCTCTTTGCCACAGGGAGACCGATGGAGGGGGGGGCGTAGAGGGGGGGTAGAGGGGGGGGGAGTAGAGGGGGGGGGAGTAGAGGGGGGGGAGTAGAGGGGGGGGGGAGTAGAGGGGGGGGGAGTAGAGGGGGGGGGAGTAGAGGGGGGGGGAGTAGAGGGGGGGGGAGTAGAGGAAGGGGGAGTGAGGGGGGGGGAGAGTGAGGGGGGGGGGAGTAGGGGGGGGGGGAGTAGGGGGGGGGGAGTAGGGGGGGGGGGAGTAGGGGGGGGGGAGTAGGAGGGGGGGGAGTAGAGGGGGGGGAGTAGAGGGGGGGGGAGTAGAGGGGGGGGAGTGAGGGGGGGGAGTGAGGGGGGGGAGTAGGGGGGGGGGAGTAGGGGGGGGGGAATAGGGGGGGGGAGTAGAGGGGGGGGGAGTAGAGGGGGGGGGAGTAGAGGGGGGGGGGAGTAGAGGGGGGGGGAGTAGAGGGGGGGGGAGTAGAGGGGGGGGAGTAGAGGGGGGGGGGAGTAGAGGGGGGGGGAGTAGAGGGGGGGGGGGAGTAGAGGGGGGGGCAGTAGAGGGGGGGGGGAGTAGAGGGGGGGGGGGAGTAGAGGGGGGGGGAGTAGAGGGGGGGGGGAGTAGAGGGGGGGGGAGTAGAGGGGGGGGGGAGTGAGGGGGGGGAGTGAGGGAGGGGGGAGTAGGGGGGGGGGAGTAGGGGGGGGGGAGTAGGGGGGGGGGGGAGTAGGGGGGGGGGGGAGTAGGGGGGGGGGGAGTAGAGGGGGGGGGAGTAGAGGGGGGGGAGTAGAGGGGGGGGGAGTAGAGGGGGGGGAGTAGAGGGGGGGGGAGTAGAGGGGGGGGGAGTAGAGGGGGGGGGGAGTGAGGGGGGGGGGAGTAGGGGGGGGGGAGTAGGGGGGGGGGGAGTAGGGGGGGGGGAGTAGGGGGGGGGGAGTAGGGGGGGGGGGGAGTAGGGGGGGGGGGGAGTAGGGGGGGGGGAGTAGGGGGGGGGGAGTAGGGGGGGGGAGTAGGGGGGGGGGGGAGTAGGGGGGGGGGAGTAGGGGGGGGGGAGTAGGGGGGGGGAGTAGGGGGGGGGGGAGTAGGGGGGGGGGGAAGTAGGGGGGGGGGGAGTAGGGGGGGAGTAGGGGGGGGGAGTAGGGGGGGGGGAGTAGGGGGGGGGGGAGTAGGGGGGGGGGGGAGTAGGGGGGGGGGGGAGTAGGGGGGGGGGAGTAGGGGGGGGGGGAGTAGGGGGGGGGAGTAGGGGGGGGAGTAGGGGGGGGGGGAGTAGGGGGGGGGGGGAGTAGGGGGGGGGGGAGTAGGGGGGGGGAGTAGGGGGGGGGGGGGAGTAGGGGGGGGGGAGTAGGGGGGGGGGAGTAGGGGGGGGGAGTAGGGGGGGGGGAGTAGGGGGGGGGGAAGTAGGGGGGGGGGGAGTAGGGGGGGGGGAGTAGGGGGGGGGGGAGTAGGGGGGGGGGGGAGTAGGGGGGGGGGGGAGTAGGGGGGGGGGAGTAGGGGGGGGGGAGTAGGGGGGGGGGGAGGGGGGGAGTAGGGGGGGGGGAGTAGGGGGGGGGAGTAGGGGGGGGGGGAGTAGGGGGGGGGGGGAGTAGGGGGGGGGGAGTAGGGGGGGGGGAGTAGGGGGGGGGGAGTAGGAGGGGGGGAGTAGGGGGGGGGAGTAGGGGGGGGGGGAGTAGGGGGGGGGGAGTAGGGGGGGGGAGTAGGGGGGGGGGGAGTAGGGGGGGGGGGAGTAGGGGGGGGGGAGTAGGGGGGGGGAGTAGGGGGGGGGGGGGAGTAGGGGGGGGGGGAGTAGGGGGGGGGGAGTAGGGGGGGGGGGAGTAGGGGGGGGGGAGTAGGGGGGGGGGGAGTAGGGGGGGGGGGGGAGTCCGCACCCCCACGAGAGGCATGGCGGCTGCGCCCCAGGCCTCGGAGGGTGACGCTCATTTGAAGGACCCCGATCGAGTTGGTCGCTCAGTTCGTCCCTCCTACAGGGAGATGACGATCGCTCTCCACGACCTTGAACTCTTGAAGGTGCGTGCGTCTGCCTCTCCCGCCTCAACAGGATTTGTACATTTGTGGCTGTACTGCGCCGGCCGCATTTGGGCCACGTTGCCCCCAAAACGCGGCCGAGCGTGGTCACTCGCTGCGCTGGAACGAGCGTGCGAATTGGTTTGGGGCGCAGTGAATTGTTCATGAGCCGGCGTCTGCCTGGCGCAACCGGAGGCGCGCGGCGCCGGGCAGCTCTGAGCCGATTGGGCGGCGAGCGGGCAGCAGGTTTTGTTTTCACCGTTCTGCTTTTACCTGCGAGCGTCTCCGTTTCGCCCTTCGGCCGTCTGCTCCGGGCTGCCCCCCCCCCACCTCGGTGTTGAGTTTCGAGATCACGTGCGTGAGTAAGTGCGCGTGTGGCCACGCGTCGTGCTGGCTACAACGCGCACCTCCTGCTGTGCCCTCACTTCCTCAACAGCTGCTCGCTGAGAGCACTCGCACACCACAGTGCGATGATTGTAAGAAGAAGAGTGCTTTGCATATGCTGCGCTATGAACCTGGCAACTTGCGTTCGGTTCGAACCTGTACCACCACGTGGCCCTCGAAGAGTGCTCGCCACACCGATTCCTCGTGCCCCGTAATAGGTGCTCGCTAACTTTAGACTTTCTGAGGTTTTTCCTGGTATTCATAAAAGGCTCGATTACTTTATTAATTGACTAACCAGATGATGGAATGCTCTGAGGATAGAAAATAGAGGCCGGACATTGACATTGCAACATCTGTGGGACGTAGCAGAAGGAAGGAACGATGGCAAGGTGTGGTGACGTCAGTGACATTGGCCATGGGTCACGATGACCTCTTCACTTTGACCTTCATCTGTCATTCAAGTACAGCACCGGAAGCGAGAGCGCGTAGAGTCAATGGGCCTTTGTTTGAACAAAAATGTGAGCGCCTTTATTTTTGGGACTAAATTATTTGTACATGTTCACACTAAGCCGTTTCATTTAATTCAGAACTTAAAAAAAAGTATGGGCGGAGCGGTGAACCCAGTGACCTCGGTTTAATTTCCGGCCATGGCCAACACCGGTGGCGATTGAAATATGAACGCCTCCCTTCACAAGCTGCTCTCACCAGCATGGCGAAGTGTCGTGAAACAGCCCCCGTGACTGACGTGACGTACGGGAAACCTTTGTCCGCCGATGGAAGGACAAAGGTGGTGTAGATCATTCATACTCATTAAGGACATCGTCATCCGCAATGTTTGAGAGCCATTCGACCGGTCTCCGTCTCCGCATGCGGTGGTGTTGAGGCGTGGTGTGAGGAGGAGCGGTGGGTGTAGTGGTTAGCGCTGCGCTACGAACTCTGGCAATCCGAGTTCGATTCACGCTCACGACCAACACCAGTGACGATTATCTGAACCGGTCCTGGGCCTCGCCTAGGTCGACTCAGCCTCAAATGAGTGCCTGGTGCGGCTTGTAAAAGAGGGAGACAAAGGCGGCCGAGCGTGGTGCTGCCCACCCACCCCCTCGTGTGCCGTACGGGCCTTCAAGGTGTTCGCTAACAGCACTTGCCTCAACAGTCTGTTCAAGGCTAAACGTTAAGCAAGGCACGCATTCACGTAAATTAATCCGTACCTTAATTAATAATGTAGTCTATTCACTGTGAATAAGTAAAGAGGGTCTCGTTCTCTCCGATGTTGTGCCGTGTACTGTGTGCGTGGTTGTTATCCCGCGATCGTTCCACACCCCAAGCCAGGCAAGTGATGCTCCTCGTGCTCTCAGCACCGGCGTCGTAAATAAAAGCCGTGATTGATTTTCCAAGAGGCACGTGAGGTCAATGAATGAATAGATTACAGGGCGCGCGGCCGTGTACAAACACGGCTATTAAATGTCTCTATCCGGGCGGTCAGCCGGCGTGCGTTCTGGGGACGTGGGACCGTGACGGTTTGAGGATGGTAAACTAAAAAACTATCAATTTGTATGTTATCAGGTAAGGCTCACTAGGCTGTATACCTTTTTTTCAGAAGCGATCTGACCACAAATGACAGCTCAACGAAGTGGCTTATCACGTGGGAATGGCAGCCAAATATTCTAAACGCATGTTTATAAATGTGGAGGGAAAACCCTGCGGACTTGGAGAAATCCACATGACCACGGGCAGAAAGACACGCAAACTCTAAATATACAGCAGGCGTCAAGGTCGGGATCAGACCCACGACTTCCTGCACACCAGGCGGATGAACGTGGGTCGCTACCAAATAACGCATTCCTCCGTCACGAGCACTCGGTGTGACGGCTGCCTCCACAACGCCGAACGTTCTGTCTGTTCCGTAGCACGGCCCAAAATGTAGAACACAATCAATTCTTGTCTCTGGGATAATGTAATCGGTCATCCGGCTTCCTTTGCTCTCCGCTGTTAACCTGTCTTGCGGAGGAGGAGGAGGAGGCGCGTGATCGGGATCGGGCCTGACCTACATTTGAATGAAGGGCGTTAATGGAATAATGGGGGTGGACACTTAGGCCCATTATCAAATGAGTTTTGCGGGCGAATGAAAATATAAATTGGGGCCGCCGGGATGACTTTGTCCTGCTATCACCGGCGCGCGATTGCGAATGAGCAGCGTAGGTATAACGTCATAGTATGTAAAATAATAGATAATAGTAGATAAGACGTAATAGTAGGTAAAACTTAATAGTAGGTAAAACGTAATAGTAGGTTAAACGTAATAGCGATGGTCGTAGGGTGGCGAGGTCGGTCCGCACTGCTCGCCGTAGGAATGTGGAATTTCCACTTCGGGCTCAGGTGTCCCCACGCACACGAGGTGGGAGGTGGTGGGGTCAACACGTTTTACCATCCCAGCTGCACAGCGCAATACACATTTATATTTGAAGCCGCTTTAAACCTGTGACCACATCCTTTTTGTGTTTTCTTTTTATCCCGGAGCCCGAAAAATGTTTAAAGTTAGATTTTCATTACAAAAATATCCCCCAAAACCGGTTCTACGCTCCGGTTTTGGGTTCGGTTCGATTCCCTGGGTAAGACACGAAACCGCACGTCGGTCGCTCCGCAGCCAACTCGCTCCGTTCATCGTGAACAGGAAGTGTCAGCGACAACTTTTCTTATTGTGGTCACTTATTATTCAGAGCCCCTTTTCAATAACGTCGACCCCCTCCCCCCTCCACCACCTCCACCGCGAGTCTCGAATGCAGAAGCGCCCCTTGAACTCAACCAGCCGAGTAATCATCGCACTGGGCACGGGCGGAGAGATCGACTACTCGAGCAGGTGGCATCGCCCGGCAATTGGCGATCTGGGGCAGCCGAGGAGCTCATCGTAAGCGGCGTCGCTAATCCGTGGTGCGTTGCGGTGCGAACTCGGGAGGTGCCAGGGTTAGGGCAGCTTCACCCAAGGGGAATTGACCGCGTTTTGAAAACTAATTTCCAGAACTGCTTTTTTGTGTTTAGTTTGTCGTCCATCCCCCGCACCTCCGATTAGCACGGTTGGCTACGTAGGGTGCGAAAGAAGTTCAACATACGTACGTACAGTCACACACAGCAGAGTGGGACGGTGTCACGCCACCTTCCACGCCCATGGTCTCCTCCACCGTGGCCTAAATCCAGCCGAGGTTGAGTAAAGGGTTCGTGTCCGTGGCCCCAATGGGTCGCCCTTGTCCTCTGCCATCTCGGAGGAGCAGTCCTCTTTAGCAGAACCCCTCCCACGGCGTCTTTTAAGCGCCCCTCTCTCTTTCCATGCCTCTTCTCTCCCTTCTCTCTCTCACTCTCTCTGCATCGCTCGTCGTCTCTTCCTCCCCCCTCCCTCCCTTTCTCTCACATTCTCTCTCTAAATTTTCTCTTTAATTTCTGAGCGTAAATTGCTTTTCCTTAATGATTGAGATAAGCGCCGAATCACTTCAGGTTCAAAGCCAAGCAAGGGCCGCATGCACTGCCATGAATCTGACACTCATGTAAAAATAAAATGGATTGGGATGGAGACGGGGAAGATTTGAGTCGTTGTGAATTACGGATGAAGCGTTCAAGGTGGTGCTGCCAAGCACGGACTGAGATGTGCGTCCGTGTGGATTTGTCTCTGTGTGGGGGGAGCCGTGGTGTGTGGTTAGCGCTGCGCTACGAACTCCGGCGACACGAGTTCGATTCACGCTCATGACCAACACCAGTGACGATTATCTGAACCAGTCCGGGGCCTCCCCTAGGTTGACTCAGCCTCAAATGAGTATCTGGTGTGGTGTGTAAACATCACCACTGGGGAAACAAAGGCGGTCGGGCGTGGCGCTGGCCACCCACCCCCTCGTGTGCCGTTCTGGCCTTCATAGGTGCTCGCTAACAGCAATTGCCCCAACAGTCTGTTACAGGCTATACGGGGATCTTTGTCTTTGTTTTGTTTGTGTACGTGTGTGTGTACGTGTGTGTGTACATGTGTATGTGTGCACGTGTTTGTGTACATGTGTATGTGTGTACATGTGTACGTGTGTGTGGGTGTACGTGTGTGCTTGCCGGTGTTCATGTGCACAAGCGCGTGTCGCCGTCGGGCGCAGTCACGCCGTGACGCGCCCTTGAAATTGACGTGCGTTCACATCACAACAGATTCTGGGTTGCTGCTAAACACGACATCGTCACGTGGCGTCGCTCAGCCGCATCAAGGAGGCTCGCTCCTCGCGTGACGAGACCCGGCCCCGACCGCGCTTCCCGGAACGAGACCGCGGCCACCGCGGCCATGCGGCCACGCGGCCCCCACTCCTCAATGCGTGCACTGCTCGCGGTGTGACGCCGACACGAACAGCAACCCCAAACCACATCCCAGCCAGATGCCTAACCCCAATCCCTGAACCTCAACACGAACACAAACCTCAACACCAACGCTCAGCCCTAGCCGAACTGCAACCCTAACTCCTGCCCTAACCTTAATCCCAACCCATATCCGAACCCCAACCCCTACCCTAACCTTAACCAAAATCACAATTGCAACCCCCACCATAACCCCAAACCCTAATCCAACTCCTAACCCAAACCCTATCCTTTACCCCAAACCTAACCCCTATAACCACCGCAAACTCAACCAAAAAACAAAATCCCACCGATAACCCCAACCCAAACCCCGTGAGATGGCCTAGCACCTTCCCCGGCAGCCGTCCAGTACAATTTGGAACTAAAATCCATGTCTGGACTTCCAAGATGTTTGGACCGAAGCAAGATTCCCTTTGTTGGAGAACACTCTCCCCCGCTCTCATCCGCGCGTTAAATAGTGCAATCCGACGGCAGAAATTGGGTTCATAAAGTGCCTACATGCAATTACAGCTCAAGACGTTACACCAGATGGGATGGGATGCAATTAATTTTGAACGTGGGAGAGATTTAATGAACACGCTTAGCGGAAATACCGTCATGCGTACATTTCGCCAGGAAAGCCTCGCTGGGTTTCAAGACTCCTATTCAGGAAACTCGTACACTGGAATGTTTGTCCGATTCCTCTATAAGGAGTGTTTTACGCGTGGGAGGAATCCGGAGAACCAGAGAAATCCCGCACGTGCAAGGGGATAACGCAGCGAATGTGCATGGACAAAATCCACATCCTTCTTGCTCTACTACCAGCTACAGACACCTCGTTGCAGACATCGTGGTGTCGCATGGGCCCTGATTCCCGGAATGAAATGGGGGCCCCGTTCTGTCCAAGTGTCCTTCTCTTCGTAGCCCGGCGCCTGGGCCCATCCATGCAGTTGCACCGCCTGCACACTCGATAGCGACCCCCCCCCCCCCAATGTCACACGCCCACGATGATCTGCGATTGACAACCCTGACGCTAAAGTTCTGAATGTTAGGGGCGGGTATCGTCCCTGCCGCACGAGGCGGCAGGGACGAAGTGGCTGCAGTAGCAGCAGTTTCGGCATCAAGAGTAGCAACAGCATCAGAAGCAGCAGCAGCAACATCATCAGCAGTAGCAGCAGCAACATCATCAGCAGTAGCAGCAGCAACATCATCAGTAGCAGCAGCAACATCATCAGCAGAAGCAGCAGCATCAACATCATCAGTAGTAGCAGTAACAGCAGCAGAAGCAGCGACAACATCAGCAGTAGCAGTAACAACAGCAGCAGCAACATCATCAGCAGTAGCAGCAGCAGAAGCAGCAGCAACATCATCAGCAGTAACAGCAGTAGCAGAAGCCGTAGCAGTGAGAGCAGCAGCAGAAGCAGCAGCATCATCATCAGCAGTAACAGCAGCAGCAGAAGCAGCAGCAGTGAGAGCAGCAACATAATCAACAGTAGCAGTAAGAGCAGCAGCAGAAGCGGCTACATCCACTGCACTCGTTCGCAGCACGGGGCGTAAGTCGCCGGCCGTTCCCACTTGCCGACGCTGGTGGTGCGTGCAGGCGCTGATTGACGCCGCGAGGCCAGTCCCACGAGTCGCATTGGTCTCCGTTAACTACCCCCCCCCTCTTTATCTCCTGACCCCTCCTGACCTCTCTTTCGCTCTCAGCCTCCCCCTGTCCCTCGTGCCCATGCCGGTCTTTCCCTCTCTCTCTCTACCCCTCTCTCTCCCCCTCTCTCTCCCCGGGATTAGTGACCGGAGCCGACAGCGCGGTTCGTGCCGGGGCCGTCCCAAGTGGCCGCGCTCGTGCTTCGCGCTTTATTCGCGGTCGTCGGCCGCGCCCAGTGGTGGCATAGGTGGACCGGTCCCCGCCATAGGAATGTGGAATTGCTTCATCACTGCCTTGGTTACTTGGATTAGGATTATAATTTTGGTAAAATGTTGTTGTCAATGTATTTGGTCATGAGACGCAACATGCAGCAGGAGATTGTTGATGGCTGATATGACGATGAGAGCTTGGGGGTTGACTTTGGGATTGGTTGACGTGTCGTGGTTGGGGGTGCGGGTTAGGTTTTGGGCTGCAGTTGGAGTTCGTGTTGGGCTTGAGAAGTTGGGGTTAGATCTGGAGTTCGGGTTCGGGTTAGGATTACAGTTCGGATAAAGATGGGGAATTAGTGGAGTGGTGCGGACGAGGGTTCGTCTTTCATAGAGGCGTGGGGGTTGGTTTCAGGGTTCGATGTCGGGGTGGGGGCTCGAGTCAGGAGCGAGAGGCAGGGAGGGAGGGTGGCCCCCGCACGTTCCGTGGGTAACGCAGAAGGAGCCGAGTGCGCCCCGCATGCACGGCGGGACAAAATGTTCGCCGCCAGCGCTGAGCCATTCCCACTTGTTTCACGTTTGCGAATGAATCATCGCAGCAGCCCCTCGCTCCGGCCCAGCCCAGCAGGACCCCCGCTCTCTCCACAGCGCAATAAAACATTTTTTTTTGAAGAACCTCGCTCTCGCTCCACGATAATTCCCGCTCCGATCGCGGGGAAACTCCCCGACTCGGCCCTTTGACGTCAAAGCGACGCGCGCGATGATGGAGGCAAAAATAATTCCGAGGCCGCTCTTCAAAACCCCATTTCTAAAACGCTGCTTGGTGGAGAGGGGTGGTAAACGAATGGACGATAATGAAGTGGCTTTTCTCGAGGCCGTTTCGCTGCCCTCGGCGGAGTCCCCAGCCACGGATTGTGTCTCTCCGCGGAGGCTTCGGGCGCGGTGCCTCGCGCAAGAGACGTGAACCCGCGCCCGATAATGAAGCCCCTGGAGCCCAGGGCAGGCGCGGCAATTAGCGGGGTTACTGATCGGCTTGACAACTGGGCGGGCGGGCGGGTGGGCAGGCGGGGGTCCCAGCCAGTCGGGGGTTGGCTGTGGAGCCCAGCTGGTTGTTTGGTAGCGCCGGGGGAGGGAGGGGAGAGGGGTACCCAGCTGGGCCCTGCCCGCCACAGCGTGGACTGACGAGGTGGCCGAAAGGCGGCGGCGATGCTGCAGCAGTGGATTATCGTCCCGTGCGGAGTTGTGATGAGGGTGAGGCCCTTCACACCGCGTGGCGTTTCTCCGGGCGCGTTCATTGATCGGCCAAACCTCCTCCCAATGCAGGATCCTCGAGAAAAAAACTATCTTGAGACTTGGTTAGACTCTCTTGGGTTTACAAATGAGCATAGTTACTATTATTATACAAGTACAAGATACAATCTGTTTGTTTGGGGAAGGAGCCGGTGTTGATTCTCAAAGAGTAACAGGAGAGGCAGTAAGGAGGAGGCGAGGCGGACACCGATAAACTCCATGAGTGTGATGATGATGAGACTAGGAGCACGCTCCGGAGGTCGCGGTGCCCCGCAGCCGTGGCATCTGGCAAAGGGAAGGCGGCGAGGGCGAGGTGTGGCAGCAACGACAAACGACTTTGGCCGTGACGACCTCTTGGTCTGACCCCTGGCTGGAGGCGCGCGTGCTGAGAACGCGGAAGGAGGAATCACGAACGCGGCTTCGTTTCCTCTTGAGGAGCGCGGCCCCGCCTGTGAACGTCGCCTCGTCGGACATCCGGCGAACGACCTCTGGCCATGCAGGCTGCAGAGGCCGGCCAAACATAATAAACACACGGATTGGCTTGCATGCGGACATACCTAGAGGTTTACTGGCAGGTAAGATGACAATAAACACAAGTACGCAGCCTTTTAGTCGTTTAAGACCCAGCAGGTGCTGTTAGCGAGCATCTATTATGGCCGGAACGGTAGCGCACGAGGGGGCAGTGTGACCAGATCCACGCCCGACCGCCTTTGTCTCCCGAGTGGCGATGCTTTCACATCGCACAGGTACTCATTTGAGGCTGAGTCGGCCGAGGGGAGGCCAAGATCTGGTTCCGTTATCGTCACTGGTGTTGGCCGTGAACGGGAATCGAGGCGCACGCGCGCGCGCACACAGAGAAGCAGGCACGCACGCGCGCGCGCGCACAGAGAAGCAGGCACGCACGCGCGCGCGCACACAGAGAAGCAGGCACGCACGCGCGCGCGCGCACAGAGAAGCAGGCACGCACGCGCGCGCGCGCACAGAGAAGCAGGCACGCACGCGCGCGCGCGCACAGAGAAGCAGGCACGCACGCGCGCGCGCGCACAGAGAAGCAGGCACGCACGCGCGCGCGCGCACAGAGAAGCAGGCACGCACGCGCGCGCGCGCACAGAGAAGCAGGCACGCACGCGCGCGCGCGCACAGAGAAGCAGGCACGCACGCGCGCGCGCGCACAGAGAAGCAGGCACGCACGCGCGCGCGCGCACAGAGAAGCAGGCACGCACGCGCGCGCGCGCACAGAGAAGCAGGCACGCACGCGCGCGGGGTGAGTGCGATTATCACGCGGAGTGGCGTGCGCCCAGGGAGAGGCGAGGAGGGATGAGACCCATTTATTAGGAGGAGAGGTGCGGGAGGTCGGCGACGGAGAGTGCTTGATGGGGTTTCGCCCTGGGTTTGCTCTCAGGATTTTTCAAATTAAATTTCTCAAGGGCGCCAACCTTTAACCAAGCCACTCCGGACTCCCCACGCGGCACACGTGGGGGGGCGGGCAGCCGTGCGGCAGGGCCGTAGGGTTTGAGGGGATTGGAGGGGGGCTGAGCCCCCCCCCCCCCCCCCGATCTAGAATCTTCACTTCAAAATTGATTCCCTGCTCAAACGAGCATTGCGAGGGCGTTCATCTCCTTCTTACAGCTCTGAGCCGGCGGTGGAAATTCCACACGCCTATGGTGGGGACGAGTCCACCCCCAGGACAACCACTGTCAGACTTCCCACACAAAACGTGCAGGGATGATGGTCTGAATCGCAGCATCGACTGCTTGTTGTGTTTGTTTTGTAGGGTGCGAAAGAAGTTAAACATTTTTCAGTGCATACATACGTTTTGAAGTGGCAATTCGCAGCCTTAATCCGTTTACAGCGGGGGTGCGAGCCACAGGCAGAAGGCTCCGACAGACGAATGCGGATCGCGTCCGTTCCTCGCCCTGCCCCCGTGTCTAACCTTGGTCTCAGGTTTGCTGCACGCTGGAGTGACTGTGGTGGAGTGCGCCCCCCGAGTGTTGTGTTTTGCCATCTCCTCCTTGTCAACAAGTCGACAACGAAGGTCACAACTTAGAGGCTTGCCCCCGGGCGGGGCGGTCTGATGGGAAGCGGCCTGAAGCGTGGCGGCACGGACAACCCCGCAGAGAGAATCTCACATTTGTGGGGGGGCACGGGGGGGGGGGGCAGTGCGGCACTGCGATGTTGCGAACGCTTCCTTTCCCATGCGCATGTTTTGAGAAGGCTCAGCGTGGACTTGGCTGCTGGGAGATTGCCTCGTTAGCGGCAGCCACAACAAAATAGAGAGGCACCCCATGCAGGGCCCCGAGTGACCATTGCAGAAATGACACGAGACAGCCGTAATTGGTAACGCTAAGCCCAAGGAATGCGTTTTTACCAACACTCACCCCCCTCCCGCCACTCGCCCGTTTTAAATAAGCAATGAAAGCAATAATCCCCACAATTATAAAGATGGTGAGAAATATAATGAGCCGCAATGTGTTTCCAGCGAGGCCGGGCATGCGGTGCAGCCCCCGGCGTCCGCAGCCGTCAGGCGACGCGCTCGCACGTGGGCGCTGGCCCAGCTGCTCGTTATAATTAAGGGGGGGGGGGCGGCGGTAATTGGGACTGCCGATTAAAGATGAGTTATTTATTTATTTGCGGCACTCGCATTTTCGTTCGTTCGTCCGTGTGTCAATCCGCTTGTCCTGGTCGCGGTGGCAGCGTGTTGAGTCGTGGCGGTCCACACCTCCCTCTGCCTGGCGACGGACTCGAGCTGGGGAATTCCCCGGGCGTTCCAGGGCCTGGGAATGCCGCTTCGTGTTTCGGGCCTGCGTGCAGCAACTGCGTTGAATGAAAAGTGGAAAGAGTACTTCGCCGCCGGACGTGCTCTGAAAGCGGGGTCACGGACGGGGTGCGGGGAGGGGTCACGATCGTACCGAGCGATGTCTTCTTCGCGTGGAGTAGAAGGCATCGCTACAACTTTGTATTGAGCGACATTTGATGGACGGTCTTTTGTTATTTTATTGAGATTCGAAGTCTAGCAACACAAACAATTTCATTTTGTACCCTCGGTAAATGCTGGGGTTTTAGTATACTTTAAAAACGGTTGGCGTCGGCATCCACGGAAACCTTCTCATTCATCGTGCGAGCAATTCCCTTGGGGCACGGGGACTCTTCAAGTCGATTTGTTTCACCGGGCGAGAACTCGAGAGGCCGGGGGTGGTCTCATTTGCAAGAGTGACCTGGGTCGTGCAGAGACAGAGAGAGAGCTGGGTGACAGACACCGGCGGACCGCTCCCCATCGACCCAAACGAATACAAATCCGCTCACATCCTCTTTGAGATATCGCACTGGCAGCGGTGCATAGGCACACAGCAAAAAACTCAACGCGTTACTCAAACAACACCGGCCGGAAAGAGAGAAAAAATATATGTGATGACGTTTTGGACAACGACCCTTCTCAATGGAAATGTTGTTTTGGCTACGTCGGAGATTAACGGGCTATCGCCACCAACGCACGCTGCTCCAGCACGCGATTCGCCAGCGAGTGCGACGGGCGATTTCCACCTTGCCGCCTTTTGCAGATTAGGCGCATCCGGCGATTGTGGAAAAGCCGAGGGCACAAAGCCCTCTCGCCGGCCCATTAAGGGCCCCGCTACCCGGCGGCACGCCCCATGGCTTCCGCACGTGCGCACAGACCGCGGGGCGGTGCGCCAACCCTCGGCCGACCCTCGCAGGCAGCGGAGGCTGCAGGAGAATTCACGCCGGCCCCGCTCGCACGCAGCACCGGAGAGGAGGAGGGGGTGTGAGTTAGCTTCTGTTGAGTAGCAGGCCCGTGCTGAATCCTCCATGCCATGGGCATGAGAGCAATCGTAGTCGAGGCTGATGAAAGGGCAAGTAGGACCCCTCCTAGAAACTCAACACATAATTCCGCGTCTCCGAATGTACTTCTTGAAATCAATTTGTGCGTTAAAGATGTAATTTTGCATTAATATGTGGTGGTGTGACGTATCAAGCCACGACCCCTGACAAATGCGAGTTTTTTTGGAGGGTCCTGCCTGGCATATCTGCACAATGTCTTTGTTGTCATTACATCTGTTTTAAGATCGGACAGAAACAGGGGTAGCCGGTGTTCACTGTGTTTGGCGCATGGAGGACATTCCAAAATTCACGTGATGGGAACCAGTCCTGTTCAAAGGAGATGTACACTCACCGGGTGAAGATTGTTAAACGTATTCTTTACAACAACAAAGACGTGACGCAGTGGATAAGTTTAAAAAAAAACCTTTATTTCACCGTTTCCAATTTC
Source organism: Lampetra fluviatilis (assembly GCF_964198595.1). Lineage (NCBI taxonomy): Eukaryota > Metazoa > Chordata > Hyperoartia > Petromyzontiformes > Petromyzontidae > Lampetra > Lampetra fluviatilis. Next base: position 34,230,915 of record NC_136277.1, read on the forward strand.
TGCATTTTTGATTGCCTCACTGGACCAAGAAAACAACTGAGAGGAATGAAAGCGATTAAAGTGTGTGTGTGTGTACATGTGAATGTGTGTACGTGAGATCGTGGTACCCGTGTGCAAGCTTAGGGTGTTGTGTGTGTCCTGGTAACCGCGGAGAGCAGTGGCGCAGCAGTTAGCGCATTGCGTTACGAAACTGGCGACGCGAGTTCGATTCCCATTCACGGCCGACATCAGTGACAAATATCTGAACCAGTCCTGGGCCTCTGTTAGGTCGACTCAGTCTCAAAAGAGTGCCTGGTACGACGAGTAAACATCGCCACTGGGGAGACAAAGGCGGTCGGGCGTGGTGCTGGTCACTCACCCCCCTCGTGTGCCGTGCCGGCCTTCATTAGTGCTCGCGAACAGCACTTTCCCCAACAGTCTGATAAGGCTATACGGGGGATCTTTGTATTTGTGTGTGTGTTTAACCTTGGTACCGTACACAAAGCTGGGTGGTGTGCGTGCGATTGTGTGCGCGCGTGAGTCACCGACACACCCCGCGTAGATTTGAACGCCTATCCCAGCAACGACCGTCAAGATTGGACCCGACCCAGCCGTTAACCCGGCCGCGTTACCGGCCTCCGTGTTCGAGTGGAGTAATCCTGTAAGCGGCATTACGCGCACCCAGAAAATCACCGCTTAGTATCAAAACCGTGTCCCCTTTAAGACATTGGAGTGATGGGTGTACGCCTGGAATGTAAGTATCCGACATTCATGGGTGCAAGATGATAAACAATAAAAAAAAAACTAGGTTTTTTTTATACCATTGTAAATATCGAACGTCTCAAATTGTTTGCAAGAAACAGCTTTCCACACTGTAAAGTACCCAATTTTCTGTAAGGGGGGAAAACAAAGAGACCAATAAATAATAATAATAAGAGATGACAGAGAAACGACGGCGATGCCGAGCGCAGCGGCGAGATATTGCAAGAACGGTGGACGATGTGAGTGGTGGACGATGTGAGTGGTGGACGATGTGAATGGTGGACGATGTGAGTGGTAGAAGATGTGAGTGGTGGACGATGTGAGTGGTGGACGATGTGAGCGGTGGACGATGTGAGTGGTGGACGATCCGAGTGGTGGACAATCCAAATGGTGGACAATCTGAGCGAGCGATGGGCAGAGCCACCCTCAGTTAAAGCAGTCGTCGTCGTTTTGACATCTCCTTCACCTCGTGTGACCCCCCCGGGCCCCCCCCCCCACTCCCCCTTTCGGAACAACAATAACAGAACCAAAAGCACAACTTTTTCTAAAATGTTCTTAAATAACAATTAAAAAATAATTATCTTCTGTTTTGTTTTCAAAAGTAGATATATCATAAACGCACGCGAAACAAACGTGTTCCTCTGCAGGCTCCCAAACAGAACAAAAACAGTCAAAGCAAAGCCACGTGCGCAGAAAGCTCCACTTTCATCCTGCCGACTACAAACTTCACAGTGCCTCGAGCAGGACTCCAGAGTCTCTGCCGGTTGTTATTTGTTTTATTCCCTTTCTCCTGCTAACATCGCCCCTCTTTTCTTTTTCCGCCTTTGCTTAAATACAGTAAAACGTCCCCACTCCCGCGGCGCGGTCAACTCGTCGATCGCGCCGTGCCTGGCAGAAAATGCACCTTGCTCTGTAAACCCAGGACCGACCTCGACCCCCGACCCACAGAGGTCGCCCCCCCCCCCGCTCACCACGCGACCATTTGGAGGCGAGTGCCGTCGCCGTGCCACCCCCCCTGCCCCCCCCCACCATGGAGCAGTCGCCCCGTCCACCGGTGATCGTGGGCGGATTTATTTTGTGTTGAACAAAGAGCTCAATTCGTGGTCTAAAAACTTCGACCGCGTGCCGGCTGGCGGCGACAGCTCTCTCTGTGGGGGGGGGGGGATCGCACGCCGTGCGGCGTCGCATCCCGACGTTCGCTCCACGCGCTGCGAGATTCTTCGGGAAACCGAACAAAGCTGCTGCCACGCGTGGAGCGAAACGTCGGACGTCGCCCCAGAGCGCACGCGCGCTTCGACCCGAAGCCACGCTGAAGAGGAATCGAACTACCGCGGCTTCTTCTCCACGTCTCTGGTGGAACTCCCAGAAGCTCCGTTTCGTCCGCACCTCTCAGGAGTGAGCGAGGTGGGGGGGAGGCGGTGTCGGCCTGCAGTGGCGTGGTGGTGGTGGTGGTGGTGGGGGGGGGGGGGGGCGAGAACGTGCACAGCGCGTTCCGCTCGGGGCGTAAAACAACATCTCGGACGATTCCGTGTCGACGACACAAATGACGCACGAGTACACCTCGTCTAATAAGGCATCGGCAATGCGCCTCGCGGGCCGCGCCCACCGTCCGTGTGTCGCCTTGTTCGCCGCCTCCACCCTTGGGCAGTGCCTCCGTTCCGAACCGAGCGGCGGTGCGATCGTCGCGACGTGGGGCCGGACGAGCGCGTGGGCGCCCTCGTGAGCGCGAGCCGCGTGCCCCACGCGCGCACGGTCTCGGAGCGGCGGTTAGCGAGCCCGGTGGCCAGAGTTCAATTCGTGGTCACGGCTAAGTGACAACTGAACGGTCCTAGACACCCCCCGACCACTTTACCAACCCCCACTGACCGGCTTGGTGGTTGTGAGTAGGTGTGTGTGTGTGTCAGCCGTGGCTAAATGACATTGTGACGCCGTGACAAACGTCAAATGGGTCATTCAGCGTCAATTCTCAGTGCGCCGGAGAGTTCGTTCCGCGACGCGGTTTCTGTGATGCGATATTTCACGGCGCCGCCGGCTCGCGCTCTGCCGCATCTGTTGAGGGCAGCAGTGCCCCCCCCCCCCCCAGCGAGCAGGACTGCCTGGTGCTTGCGGCCTTAGAAAGGCCTTTCATGCTCTGCGAGATCACACGTTTTGTTGCAAAACAATCGATTGGTTCTCCGCCACCGCTCGCCCTGCGCCTTAGTCCACATCTGGGCCCAGCGGCTCTTAGTTGTAGCATCCGGAGGCAACCCGGTCTCATCGGTGGTGACAGAGGCCACCGCCAGATGTGAAACTCAGCCCAACAGATTTGCCTTGTTTAATAAATACTTTGATTAGGAAGGCCCATTGAGTGTGACTTAGATTTGGCAACAGAATAACCACCCCCCCCGCTCCACACCATCCTTGCCCACCCCCCCCGCTCCACACCATCCTTGCCCCCCCCGCCCCTCGTTTGTTTAGTTTGTGTTGAGAATGCGTGTGGAATATCACAATTATTACTCTCACATTATCACAATTATTGCTGCTGCCCGTAGCAGTATAACAGAGCCTGCTGTTTAAATTCCGTACCATGTTCGCGGGGCCTGTAACGATTCATAGGCTCGGCTCCATTCGTCGGCCGTTAGAAAGTCAAATCGGTTTTTTAGGCTCGATAAATATAGATGCGCTTAATCGCGGGCGTTCGTGTCGATCACTCCCAACTCGTGTGTCGTGTCACACGACCGCTGGCGACTTGGCTTCGTCCCATTGTGGATACCAGAAGCATCACAAGGGGGAGAGGAAAAAAAGATAAATTTGTGAATCGAATAATGGTGAGGAATGAGTCCGATCGCGGAGTTGGCGATGAGTCGTTACATCCCGAGTCTTCGCTGTAGTGCCGCTCGCTCCTCCCGTGTGAGCCCTCTGCCCCCCCCATCCTTCCTTTGCCCCCAATCCGACCCAAAACAATGACCCCGAGGCAGCGGTGCCCAGCCACGGTGTCGCTCGCTTGTGGCAGGAGCTCGAGTCGGAGAGGCAAACTCCAAAAAATAATTCGCAATTATTTTCCTTCCTTCTAAAAACCATTGCTTTATAAGTGGTTTTGTAACGCACTGTTAACTTATGGAGGCTCCGTCCCCCAAGACACTTTTATTCACAGACGTCTGAGGATGGAGGCAAAAAGAACAAAACCTAAGCACAACAAGAGTTTCTGACTTACCATAGAACTACTAAAACGTCAATAAAATTACGGAATGAGGTAAGCCTTTTTAACTGGATGCTGGACCTTGTGTGCAGTTCCCGCTCGGTTCTCCCCCTCGATCGTTTAGTCCCCGCGGCGGCTCCTCCGCGGAGGTCAGAGTGCAGCGAGCGGAGCTTCTATTTCTGAGCTCCAGGATTCGTTTCGTTCGGCAAGGGGGAGGGGGGGTGAGGCCAGCCGCCCCCCGCCCACCCCCTTAGTCGGTACAAACCCCGACGGCGTCCCCTCGTCCGGATCGACTCTCCGCTACGACACGTCTGTCCGGTTCCGGGGCGCCTCCCCAGCGCCGATCGTCGCTCGCGGAACGCCGGGCCTCCGCCGCAGCCACAGCTCGGCGAGCTGGCGCCCGTCCGCGTAGGCGGAGGCACGCGAGCCCAGGCACATGCGCAGCTGGTGCGGCGGCAGCGCGGGGTCGCACGCCACCGGGTGGTGCACGTGCACCACGCCGGGCTCCTGGCTGCGGAAGGGGGCCAGCTTGGCGTGCAGCACGCGCGAGAACAGGTCCACGTCCTCCAGGCCCCAGCCGCGGATCGACGTGTCGAAGCCGCCCGCCGCCGCCAGGTCGCCGCGGTAGATGCACGTGATGCCGTAGCCGTACTCGCGCCAGAAACCGCCCCTGCGGCTCAGCGCGAAGTGGCCCGACGGGTCTCCCTCCGCCGCGGCCGGCGGCTCGCCACCGGGCTCGCCGCGTGCGAAGCGCGGGTTGTACTCGCTGTACACGACGGGGAAGTAGGCCGACGCGCCCTGCACGGTGTTGGCACGGCAGCGGTGCAGGAAGTCGGCCGTGAACACGAGGTCGACGTCGCAGAAGAGCAGCAGCGTGTCGTTGGAGAAGAGCGACGCGCCCTCCTCGAGCGCCACGCCGCGCGAGAAGGGGCCCGGCATGCGCCGGATCTCCAACTCCGCCCGCGGGTGGCGCCGCTGGTACCGGCGCAGGACGTCCCGGTGGCGCTCGGACGTCCCGGCCGAGCTGGCCGCCGCCCCGGATGCCGCCTCGGCCGCCGCCGCGGCCGGCGAGGGCCCCGTGCGCGGCTGTTCGTCGAAGAGGAGCACGAGCAACTTGACGTTCTGCCCCGAGCGCAGGCACGTGTGCTCGAAGCTGTCCATGAAGCGCTTGAAGATCCCGAGGCGTCCCATGAGCGGCACCAGCACGTGAACTTTGCCCTCGGCCTGCCAGGGCCCGGCGGCCTCTCCGTCTCCGCCGTCTCCGCCGTCACCGCCGTCACCCCCGTTACCGCCGCCCCCGTTACCGCCGCCCCCTTTCCCGCCACCGCGGTTGAATACCCGAAACGGCACGAACATCTTGAGTGGGTTTGAAAAGATGGAGAGGGAACCCCGGATCAAGGCGCCGCCTTTGCTGTTGGCTGAGCGGTCGACGCTGAGCGCGAGCGCCTCGGGGTCGCGGATCTCCTCGGCCTCGTGGGACTCGGCGCGTAGGAAGCTCTGCTGAAGGTAGGCGTGGCGCCGCACGGGCACCGTCATCTTCTTGCCGGCGTACTTCTTGTAGAGCAGCAGCAGATCGAGCACGTACTCGGCGCCGGACACGGGGTTGACGCGGGAGTAGCCGTACTGCAGCTCCTTGTAGTCGATGACGCGCCCGCGCGCGTGCGAGTTGGCATTGATCATCTCCATCACCTGGGGGGGGGGGGTCAGGGTTGGGGTGGGGGTGGGGTCCAAGGGGTCACAGTGGGGATTGGAGGAGAAGATCAAGATTAAGGTTGAGATATCATCGCCGAAGCCGTTGAAACCACCGCACCTCCTAGCGTTCTCCTCCACCGCCAGGTCTTGAGACTGCTGCTGTACGGTAGACACGCGACATCCAAGAAGATTGGGTTGATGATGATCTGGCTTTGTTGGTGCACGCCTATGATTCAGCGGTTGATGGATCGCGTATATTAGTGAAACTACCAAACTTGTTTGATTGACAGGTAAACAAGAGATGTCTGTGCAGTACAGCAAGTTGGTGTCGTATCCCTGTCTATGCAGAGCTTTGAGCGTCATTCCTGTCTGTGCGTGACGGGGTCTTTATCGGTACTCCTTGCAATTATTTCACCAACGTCCTGAAGCAGGACCTTCCTGCAAAACGGTGAGGTTTTTCTGAGTAAAACAAAATAGATTATTATTTTAATGTTGATGGATTGCCCGAGTAGACAAAAAGGACAAAATGTCGACAAAAACAAAAGTTGAGTAATTGGAACATCCTCCCGGCCAGGAATTCTAGTTGTACTTTTTCCCAAAAAAAGTCACACCGTGTGCTGTAAACACAAAGCCGGAGTAATTTCCCCAGAAACGTCACTGTGGGCAGGGGGAGTGGCGCCTGGCACCCTCGTCCACAGGCCCCGCTCCCATCCCCGCGTCGCCAAAACGCCGGGGTCACGGGCGAGCACTCACGCACGACCGCACGCACCCTCATGATGATGTCATCGAGCGCCAGCCTCATGGCCATGCCGAGGGAGCGGCGCGGCGGAGCCCCGTCCGCCGCGCTGTGCTGCAGGCGGCCCGTCAGGAAGTCCCACTCCAGCACCTGGTCGCGCGAGAGCGGCGCGAACCGCATGAACGTGGGCGGCGCGCCAAGCCGCCGGTCCTCGCGCCGCGGCGGCTCCGCTGCGCCGACGGCGCCGCCGGCGGCCTCGCTCGCCGCCAACTTCGCGGCCAGCGCCGCGTCGCGGTGCAGCTGCAGCGTGCGCTGGCGCAGCTCGGAGATGCGCAGCGCCAGCAGCTGCGAGTGCAGCCGGTGCTGGTAGGCGGGCTGCTTGTTGGGGTGCAGCGTGATGGCGGCGCGCATCTTGCTCTTGTGCAGGTCGTGGATGTAGCCCTTGTGGTGGTGCTCGTAGTTCTCGTAGAACAGCTGCTGCATCTGTGGGGGGCCGGGGGGGGCAGACAGGCAGATAGCGGGGGGGGGGGGGGTCAGATGCTGTGCGAGCTGACGCCGGCGAGCCGCGAGTGCGCTTGGGCAGGTGGCGCCGTGTGCCGATACCGGATTCTGCGGTTTATCAGAATCGTAATTTTTATTTAGACTGGAGGAATCGTTCCGGAGAGTAAGACGCAACCCCGAACCGATGCTTGGTGTCAATAGTTTATTCATTTACCGAATCTGCTCACATAATCTGGAGAATATGGTGCCGTGTAATGGACTGAGTGGGAACGATGCTACTAAAGATCATAGAAAATGTCATCTGTTAGTTATTTATCCAGGAAAGTCTCAGAAGGAGGAACCTACGTTGGCCAATTATATTAATGAGGGTTTGGCACATGGGGGGAATTGTGAGGAGGAAAACCCCAAGATTTTCAATCTTAATTGAAATCAGCGATGCGTACGTCGCGTGGGGAACATGCGTACACACCTACACACACACCCACGCACTAAGACAAAGAACACACGCGCACGCGAGACCTCCACGCAGCCTGCAGAGACAACAATCAAAAGCGCCGCACTGCCGAGCTGATCAAGCCAACTTGCTGAACTGCCATTTCCTAATCACCTCGAAGCTAAGCAGCTTTACGAGTTTTGCAATTCTCCGCACGCCCCGCCGAACCCTCGGCTACTACCACCGGGCCCCGGCTGCTCAGAAACGGATTTGGACAACGGGGCAGACACGCACCATCCTCTCGGCCTGGCACAGGGCACCTTGGCCGCTCGACAAAGGCGGTTTTGCCAAACGGCGTACCGAGAGGGAAACCAGTGGCAGCCCGGCTAAACGAGCGAGCGGACGGACGGGCGGGCGGGCGTGCAGGCGGCGCAACCGTGCGGGGCTCCCGCGAGCTCGGAGGGGCCCAGGCTCTGGCCTAGGGAGAGGCGGCGGGGTGGGGGGCTCCGTGCCCACCCACGCTGCCACGGCGTGCGCCACCGCGGCTGCACTCATTTCGATTCGCCAATGACGCAGTTTACAAATGCAGGTATCGGACATCGCGTGTCAATTCCTGCAACGCGCAAAACGCGTTTATATATTCGCTTTGCAGGTTCGCGCCGCTCGGACGCCCGTGCGTCGACAGCGGCGCAGCGAGCGCTCGACGCGCCCCGCTCGCTTTGAATCCGCGGCGTCGTGGAAGGGGGGCGGGGCGGGGGGGGGAGGGTCCCGCCGTTGCGCCTCGGGGTTATTTTTTATCATCAGAAATTAAATTAATTTCCTGCTGTGCCGCTTCTATTTCAGAAAATCCTGATGTACTCCCCCACCCCCCAACCAAATACAAACGCGAGGTAGTGGGGCGAGGTGCTTCATACCAAGCAGGTGGCTCACTGTGGGTGAGAAGGGAACATCCCCCCCCCCCTCCCCACACCTTCACCAAAGGCTTTGGTTCCAGGATAATGTCGACGGCGGCGCGTGACGGATAGAATCCGTTATTTTACATTTGTATAAGCTGCATGGAATTGGTTCACGTGACCCCGGCACAGCCACCAGAGGCGCTATACTCACACCGCAAGGTTAAACTTGACGCTTGTACCCCGATCCGATTCGCGATGTCGCCCCGAATCCCCCTGCTGCAAGGGCGTTGAGTCTATCGCCGACAGACTTCGAAGAGTTGGCAGAAGGCGATGGACGGCATTGTCACGGCCACTAGGCTGGTCCCCATCTATCGCTTGTGGAATATCCACGTTCCCGAGACAGGGGTCAGTATATCCGCAGGATATCTGGGGTTGCCACCTGTGTGGGTTTGATCCGGACAGACTAGGAATTGGCATCTGGGTTTGAGTGGCAGAAATGGATTTGTACCAACATCTGTTGGTCACCAGGATTGTACCGAGTCTTGTTTGCAGTAAACTGCACAGTTTTGATCATTGACCAAGGCTGACTGAAAATCAAACTGTCTGGGTCTGGCCTGTGGATGCAAGTGGCGGCCGTACAATTGCGGTGTCGCGTTCCCGTTGCGCCAGGCAGTGGGGTGAGTCCCGCAACTGTACAGCCGGCAAGTTGGCCTCGGTCTCCGTCTTTGAGAAATCACTCACGGAGGGGGCGGCGGGGGGGGCAGTGACCAGCGAGGCCCGCTGGCGCCAGATCAGCAGCTTGGTTTCATCGCATGTGTGATGACAGCCGATCCATCAGTGGACATTTTGGCCGAAACTCATGAGGTCGGGTGAGAGAAAGGGAAACAAAAAGGCCCGAGACTGCCACGCAGCCAAAGCATTCGATGGTTCTGGTTGAGATGGGAGTTAATATTGTGTGTAGAACATGTTTCCGTGACAGACGATTTTGGTGAAATGGTTGCCAATGTTCTGTTAAACTGTGCATTGTCAGTTTAACGCCGTGCCAAGGAAGACGCTGCTCGGCGTTTAGACTGCGGAGTTATTCGGTGATTCCACTGCACCGCTGCAGAGCCTGTCTTCCAGTCGGGGTTAAGCTACCTCTGATTAAAACCAAGTTCTCGAGTGCAGCGAGTTGATTGTGGAACATTGGTGGTTTCAACTCAGGTCACCGCTCAACGCCTCTCTCGTGTTCGAGCAATCAAATGGGATGGCTGTCATCTCTGTTAGCGGACCCTGAAGCCAGTGGTGGGTCTGTACCATAATTGAAGAAGAAAAAATTGTCCGTATTGCATTTACTCGGTTTGACGCTCAAAATGCGATGAGTGCTCTTGGCGGAACAAAGGAGAACGCCTCGTGTCTCACAGCAGTCACGTTCGAGCCACTTCAGAGCTGATGCAATTCCCTGTGATCATTTCTCGACGCCTTGCAACGTTATGCCGCACGATGCAGGGAGTTTCCAGCGGACGTTCCTCCTTCTTTTCCCTACAGCACAGTCGGCATACCGGGACAAGTCTGGCGTGCCAACTCCGTAGCATTCAGCAGGGACAGCGCTGAGGAATCGGGGCAGGCAACGTCGTAAGCTGCGGTTCGTTAAGCGCCCGTCCGCGCGTTCATCCGCACACTCGTCCACGTGCTCGCGTGTGAACTGCGGCGCTCCGGCGAGAAGGGTGCCCTAAAACCGTCAGAGTCTGATGTGAGAGAGAGGACAAGGAAAGCTCGTGTAATTCCCTGCTGCCCCCACCACCTTCAAAGCCCCGGGGGAACACTGGGCCACGCGTGGCGTCGGGAAGCGTGTTTCCCCTGCTGTTGCTGCGCGGCGCCGCTGGGGCGGAGTCGCGACGAGCCTCGCGTCGCGCTCACCGAGGGGAGCGGCTCGTTAATGGGCGAGCTCGTTATTGAAATCCCGTCGACAAAATAACAAAAAAACGGGGGCGCGGGAGAAGCGGGGAATGTGAAATGCATGACCACAGCGGGCGGTGTTGAGGCTGATGTTGGTCACAAATGAAGGCCGGATTTCAAATGTCTGGATTCCTGACAAAACCGCATGCCAGCTCTCCGGGAAGCAACATAATTATCGGAAACCATAAAAAAACATTCAATAGTTTCTGTACACACACACACGCAAACATCCTAATGTTCCACGCCATAAAGACCTCACCGCTATTGTCATGCACATTGGCTCATAACAGAGAAAAGCATTAGTGTTAATGTTTTGCCTCTTCCACTCTCACTTTCCAAAAGTTCCAGTGCCTAAAGTGTTCATGTAATGTGCGTTATTATCCTGTTACAGGGCACCAGTAATGGTGGTGGTGGTGGTGGCGAGATGCCTCTTGGCCTGTGGGTTCCCACCGCTGCTAACGTATTCCCTGAAGCTCTGCCTAATCTTCCAGGGCCATTAGTTCTCCAGTGTGGTTATTTCCTGGGTTTATGACCGGCGCGGTTCAAGTAAAACAGAAATAATACAAAATAATCATCATCACTAAGACGATGTGCTGTCTCCAGAGCCGTGCTGACAGGACAAGGCGTGGACGGAGAGAGAACGGACAGGACGAGGCGTGGATGGAGAGAGACTGCCCCGCAGTTTAGGGAACGATCTGCGCAGCGTCAAACTCGCCTCTCTCCGTCCTCGCGGGCCGCGGCGCGACTACCGCTTCGGCGCGCGGTGCTGTCGCAGGGGGGAGGACGCGACCGAGGTTTGTGCCGCAGTTTTGCGTTTGGAGCGACGCGCAAAAACGCGTACAGAAAGCACCCGGGGCCCTTCGTGCGTGATGCAGTTCCCCGAAAAACTGCATCACGGTCTTCTTTTGTTAGGGTACCATCGAATACATTTGAGTAAACGTGATTGACTGGCGGTTTGTACAGTGATCGTGCAGAGCTAAGAGCGGTCGTCTATCCTGCTCAGCGCTCGCTCTGCGTGCGAAGCACTCGAGTCGCGTTCGGGAGGCCAGGCCTCGGCACAGAGCGAGCAACTTCCAACGCGGACGTCCACCAGGCTGAGGTAGGCTGCTTGCCGTGTGGATTACCGTGCGGCTCACCATGTGGCTCACTGTGGCTCTTGGCTCACTGCTGCCTCGTGGTTCTGTGTGGCTTACTGTGTAACTTGTGGTTCGATTTGAGGTCACGGTGGCTGTGTGGCTCATAATGGCTCACTGTGTGGCTCACTGCATGCTTCGTGGCAGCAGGTGGCTACGATGCAGCAGCAGGAGCAAATGTTCTCAGCTTCTAAGGAAACGCGCGTGAAATAACGCATCAACGAAACTACCTATTGGCAAGGTCTGGCCTTCGTCCCACAAAAATAATAATGCTAATATGAGTTGTTAGCGGCAGCTCCGTTTTAAAGATAACTCCACCGCTCGCTTTCGAAAAAATGTCCATAAAGATTTGCAGACTCACGATACACCGAAGAAAATCCATTTAAATAAAAATAAACCCAGTGAGTTACCACGGTACATTTTCAGCCGATATAATGGGCTTGTAAATTTCATGACACATGCTGGAGCTCCGTGGGAGGAAAAAAAATAAGAAGCGTGGAGCCTTATTTAAAACAGAACGCTTTATTACCCCACTCCGTGCAGCCCTCAATTCCCTCGCCTCCCAACACCGCCTCTGCAAAATGGGGCCACAATTTGTCCGACTGCCAGGAGGTCAAACAGAGCCTAAATGGGACGGTAGAGATTGGCAGCGGCATGGTAATATTTCATTTCCCCTAAAGAGATGCGGGCCACGTGAGCGCGATGTAAATCTGCAGCGCTGCAGCCACGTTAACGCTTCACCGGCAGATCCCCCCCACCCCTCTCCAACCCGTCGTTACTGCGCCCCACGGGAATTCGGCACGATCTAAATGTGCGGTGCAAAAACCCACGCTTGACAAAAATCATCCGTCGGTTCGATTGCACATACGTATGTTGAACTTCTTTCGCACTGTACATAGCCAACCGTGCGATAATCGGAGAAGCCCCCCCCTCCCCCCCCCCCTGCGCTTTCGCGCTGCCCCCCTCTGCGTGTCGCTTTCAGCGGCTGCAGCGAGCTTTGGCGGCAGGAGGTGGAAATACGAAGGAGGCGACCGGAACTACCGCACGCCGCCGGTGCTGGCTCGGGTTCGGCGTGAAGGGTGCGGCCGGCGATCTCAGGAAGGGCCGCTTTGCAACGTGCCGCAACTCGAACGCCCTCGGCCCTCCTCAGCGGAGCGGAGCTATCCCGCGATGCCGCTCCGTAACGAAGACGCAGAGGGCCCAATTGAGGAGCAGGTGACGGACGTGGAGCCGTGTGCCGGGGTCCCAGGGTGTTTCGCCCGCGAGTTCGCACTCGCGAGGGGGGAAGGATGGCCGAGGTGCACGCGGACGCCGGGGGATGTGAAGCCGTGAGCGCGAAAAGGGAAGTAAGGGCCCGCTTCTTACTTCGTATGCTCTTTGCGAATCACAGAAGAGCGTCGATTATTCGAGGCACAGCACAGAGAGCGAGCGCGGTTGGGCACTTTGCGTTTTCCGGCAACCGCCACCACCGCCACCACACCCCTCATTAGCACAACTCTCCCCGAGCCCTCGTATGCTCGGCTTAAATATGAGAATCAAAACATATGCAGGCTTGTGCGGACATTCCGCCGACTTTGGCTACGAGTCAGGAGCAATGTGGCGATTAATGCGATTAAATGTTGGCTTCGTCCGAATCGTGCCGAGTCAAGATCAACGTCGCAGTTAATGCGGCCATGCGACGCTCCCAGGCAGGCGCCGTTCCCCACAGCGGTTTGGCTCGACGGACCACGTCTGTGGTTGCGCCAGGAGGGGCTGCTTGTCTGCCGTGCAGCGCCAGGATGGTCGGATTCCCGAAATGGAAGGCGCCCGCACGACCCGATCACTTCAACCCCTTGGAGCACGTGTTGCTCATTTCTGCTGTCAGTTTGTGCTCGGGCTGTCAAAGATGAAAACAAAACGGCGAGCTCTAAGGCGCCGCATATATCGGCAAATCGTACAAACGGCTTTGCATCCGAGGAGCCGAGTATCGGACTGGATGATGTCCTGTGGGGTTGGATGGGAAGAGAGGCAGTGGGTGGTGGTGGTGCCTACGGTGGTGGTGGTTGTGGTAGCTGTTAGGAGTGATTGCGGCATGAGTTCACTGAACACAACAGGCCCTTAATGTGTCTGGGGGGAAACGACCGAGCAAATCCGGTGTCGCAGGGGGCGGTGAAAGAACTCGACCCCTGGCAGCTGCCGCGGCCACGAGAGCTCGGCCTCCGACAGCTGCTGGACCGATGGCCGCGGGAACTCTTCACGGCACTGACCAGCAAAGCGCCACTCGACTCTGCATAAACGTTCGCCTTATTAAAACAATCTAGATTTATTAAAACACACGGGAATATTTCCCAAGTGCCCTCTAGAAAGCATCAAATGAGCCCACATTTGATGCCATTTGCAAATCGCCCAAAGATGTTGGATGTAATTACCAGCGAAACGTCGTCCTCAAATTTGAAATGTTGTGGAGTCACTCTTCAAACACACCGGTGGAATGAAAAAGTAACTAATTGGCGTTTTGTTAACGTGACACTTTTTTTACCGATTGGCCGTGTCGGGTGGTGGAGGGTTGCGACACATTTATAATAACGCGATCTAACCCAAAAACCTTGATTATGAATCGTGAAAATACCTCCCCTCCTACCCCCACCCCATATGGCGGCAGTGGTGGCGACGTTTCCCTGCCGCGTGCGAGGGGGGCAGCAGCGGCGTGAGGGGAGAGGCGGCGCAGCACGGAGAGAGAATGGCGCCTCGACAAATACCCCTTTGTACGCTCGTAACGGTTACCTGCATTTGTTCAGCCCTGGCGTTGGCAATATATTTATATATTTACATATATTTATATATTTACATATATTTATATATTTACATATATTTATATATTTATATATATTTTCCACTCTTTTTCACGCAGCGACAAAGTATTTAATTTCCAAGAATGTTTCCCAGAATCGGGCATTCAGTTGACTGCTGCATAGTTTGCACTTAAAAGAAAATAATGAGTTTTTTTTGTCAGACGCAGACTGGACATCGTTTCAAATTGGCTACTCTGCGAATATTTTCACAACGATGTGAATTCTTCATTCCTATGGCGTGGGTGAGTCATTCCATAGGATGGGCGCTTTTGACTTCCCCCACAAAGCGGTACGCACTTTACCGACCCCAGGGAGACGATTGGCTGACGGTTTGAACTCGCAAAATTCTCGTTTGCGAGCCGCCTGCACCCCACCGCTGAGCCATATGGCCCCTCGCTCGATCTCCACCGAGAAAACGATTCCACTTGGCGTGCGACAAATTCCCTGGGTCTACCCCTTGCAAAAGCAAGGCCTCTGAGCTGGCTGTATACAGGTTTGAGTCCACACCGAGGAGCAGCGGCGGGCGAGTGGCGTGCGCGCTGGAAAACCGCGGCTCCCGTGCTCTCGGCGAGCAGCGGCCGCAGAGAAATCCTGGCTCCTGTGTCGGCTTGACACAAATCCCGACACGGAGCCCACCCTGACAGGGCCTGCCTGGGACGCACGTGGCAGGATGTGGCAGGGCTCGGGGCTAAGGGGGTATTGATGAGGTTAGGGGGTGCTCGAGGGTTAGGGGTTAGGCTATGAAGGGTTAGGGGTTGGGCTGGAGAGCTTTATAAAGGAGAACGTGGCCAGGGTGTGAGGGGTTTGGGGGACTCAGGCCTAGGCGGCTCGACGGTTGCGGGCTACAGAGCTATGGAACAGGGGGTTCGAAAACTATGCGTATATGTAGCAAGCAACTAAAGAGCTACGCGCTAGGAGCTATGGTTCCTGTGGCTATGAGTTCGGAGCTATGGGCTAGAGGGCTGTGTGTGAGCGAGGGGGGGTGCTAGGAGCTGAATCCTCCTCGTCTGTGTGGCACGGCCTCGCTGCCACGTTCCCCTCCCCGTGGCGTGGGCCGTCTCGCGGGTCGACTGCCGAACTGCGTGGACGTACATGGCAGTGTTCTTCCGCTGGCCGTGGCCACTCCGCATTTGTCACCGCGCTCGTTTATTTTTGTTTAGCAATGTATTTTCTTTTAGTCCGGCCCAGTGATTTAATCGGTGTGGAATTCTGCTGGGCGTAGCGCGACGCAGGAATTACCCTGTGAAACTCTGGGAACTCGCGGCCCCCTTTTTCAAGCTCAGCCACTTGGAACTCTTTTTCCGAGAAACAGACATTGGGAGATTGGGTTTCAGGCCACGTTTGCATGCGATAATGAGAGGCAATTTTATTGTGACGTCGCCAGGCCGAGAGAGAGAGAGGTTCCGCCTAAGATGCCCCAGATTACTCGCTCGTACACTAAGTTTACGGACGCTGCCATGGTGCGATGGTCGGCTCAACGGACTTGTAATGCCGTGGCCACCGGTTCAGTCTCCCGGCGTGGCAAGTTTCTTAAATCGCCCATGCTGCCTCTGCCC
The DNA here is from genome assembly GCF_964198595.1 of Lampetra fluviatilis. Taxonomy (NCBI): domain Eukaryota; kingdom Metazoa; phylum Chordata; class Hyperoartia; order Petromyzontiformes; family Petromyzontidae; genus Lampetra; species Lampetra fluviatilis. Next base: position 34,246,550 of record NC_136277.1, read on the forward strand.
ACCTCGCCGCATGAACGGGTGCACCACAGTTATAAGATCGGCAGGTCGCGTGTGACGGAGTAAAGTGTGCATAACTCCCATCTCTTCCAAAGCAGCTGGCCGACGTGGAATAGGTAGTCCAAATACCCCTCTAGTGGAGACCCTTCACCAACAGCGGTGGCGTGAGCAAGAGTTTCGGGGCTGCGCCTTTGTCTTCACCCTCACACTGAACCTCGCCGGTCCAAGACAAACATATCGGCAGCAATATTCCAACAACACAGACCTCACGTGAGTGGGGAAAGAGAGAGAAACAAATATAACGGTGAAATAACACCGGCTGACGGGTGACGGAAACGTACACTGCAGTGTGTTTTTATATTGCCCCGTTACACCTAAATGTGTAGAGACAACACATTTCAGATGGGCCCTTCAAACGCCGCGCTGCTGCTGCTGCTGCTGTATTTGCACCTCTCTCTCCCTCTCTCTCCCTCTCTCTCCCTCTCTCTCCCTCTCTCTCACTGCGACAATCCCCAGAGACACCGCGCAGCCCGAAGCTTCATCTGGCGTAATCGAGTTTCCGCAAAGTGGTCCCGCGTCGCCCCGGCGGCTTTCGAGTTCGATCGTCCAAGTAACGGTGCCTCGCCGTAGTCGTTTACAGGACGGTGGGGTCGCTAATGAATCCCTAATGCTGTCAAGTTTGGAGCCTGTCATTCATCAAATCAGCTGCCAATCACCTCCTCCCGTGTCCCAACCTATTCTCACCGATCTCCATCACTACGGCCATCGGCACGAGCCTCGCGTTTGCATTTCCGCGTAAGCGCGGGATAACAGCGTTAACCGGGTCACTGCACCGGCTTTCTGCATCTTCTCGGCTGCGAGTCGCGATGCGGGATGGCGCTCGGTTTCCCAGCACATTATTCATCTTCACCGTAATCTCCTTTGCGTTCTAAAAACTTTGCGGGGGGAGAAAATAAAACCGGGCCAGACTTTCTGCAGCTACAGAGTCCAAGAGGTCATTACCGATAAAAACAGCTTTTCCCTCCCTCCCGCCACCACTGCCACGCACTCCCTGCTCGACTCGGACCACGTCAGATCCAATCTCTGTAATTGTGCTTGGCCTAATTTCTTTCCTGTGGGCTGCGCGGCGCGGCGTGGAGTGCGCCGTTATTCGGTTTGACGTGACTCCAACAACGTGGCAGCCCCGCTAGGACTCGGCTTCGTTACAATGGTGCCCTCCGGGGGACGGGTGGTGGGGGGCTGGCACGTGCCCCACACCCCCACCCCACCCACTGGATCCCCTGCCCCTCGCTGATGTAGTAAATTATGAGCCAGCTAATATTGGCGGCATTATTTGTGATCGTGCGTCTTGACCGCCGCACCTGGCCGGATTACTGCACGGCTCGCTCTGTGGCTCACGTCTGGCTCATGACCCACATCTCCATGTCTGGCTCATGACCCACATCTCCATGTGTGGACAACTTCTCACCGAGTGGCTCATGTCTAGACTCATGGCTCTGTTTTCGACGAGATGATGTCATCTTGTGTGAGCGACCGCCTGTCCTGGTGAAATATTTTAAATGTATTAATAAAGAGAGCAATGTAACTTTCCAGGGGTTATATTTTCCACATTTCTCTGGCAGCCACCGCCGTTCTTCTGTGGCATAATTCGGCACGTGGCCTCTAACCTCCCTAACAAATTTTCTGCATAATTCATGGCACGCCATCGAAAATGGCCACAGCCGTCTCCTTTCCATAATGGCCGAGCCTCGGCCACAATACAAAAAGAATCACCACCTAGCGCTGCACCCGCGACCAGCAGGAACCCTCAGATTAAAGGCCGCAGTTAACCCCCGTGGCCTCCTACGCGGCAATTCCTTGCACGTGCAGACAGAGTGGAATGATGGGGGGGAGATTTGCGATTTCTCTCTTTTATCTTCTGAAGTGGCTCTCTGGGAGATAGCGGCTCTGGTGGAGAGGGGCTCTGGTGGAGGGGGGCTCTGGTGGAGGGGGGCTCTGGTGGAGGGGGGCTCTGGTGGAGGGGGGCTCTGGTGGAGGGGGGCTCTGGGGGAGTAGGGCTCTGGGGGAGGGGGGCTCTGGTGGAGGGGGGCTCTGGTGTAGGGGGGCTCTGGTGGAGAGGGGCTCTGGGGGAGGGTGGCTCTGGTGGAGGGGGGCTCTGGGGGAGGGGGGCTCTGGTGGAGAGGGGCTCTGGTGGAGGGGGGCTCTGGTGGAGGGGGGCTCTGGTGGAGAGGGGGGCTCTGGTGGAGAGGGGGGCTCTGGGAGAAGCCGTGGCGGGGCGAGCACCGGCAGGACGTGATTCGGCTCTCAGACCTGCTCGTCCGCGTGCCGTTCGCAACGCTCCACTGCCACGGTGGGCGACGCTTGAAAAAATACCGCCGATGTGAAAAAATATCGCGCCATCACTAAATCGTCTCCCTTAACCAACTCGCTGACCCCAACACGATCCGTAATTTAATATCGTTCAAGTTAGGTGACTAGCGGCCTCTACCAGCAGCGAGAAGTATCCTGGATGCGATGTGCTGCATGCGTAAATATTTATGTCAGGGTCACTGTCCCCGGACAGGTCCGGCTGAAATTAAGCCCTGGTTCGGGCGCACCCACAAAAAGCAATATCTGACTGGAGGCAGCGTTATTTTGCACGACAGCTTCAAATAATAAAGTCGCACGATGGCGAGCTCCACCGCCCTCCTCCGCCACCCAGCGGCGACCACGTTGGCACCGCGCGCCAACGGCGCCGCCGTCGCCGCCGCCACGGCACACCGTGATGGCGCGTCGAGGAGGCTCGCAGCAGATGCCACTGGGCAGGTGGTGGCGGCCGCTCTTCGACGGCAACGGGGAGGTGGAGGAGCAGCGATCGCGGCACGGCGATCAACGGCTAAATTAATAAAGTAAGCGACCGGCAAAAGTTGGCACGGTTGGGAGTGCAGGTGGTGTGCCTGGCAGCCCCGTCCGTTGCCCTGACTGGTAAACCCGTAACACCTGGGTCCACCCAACGACCGCGCACCAGCAAAACACCGCCGCTCCCTGCGGACCCCAAGCGCACACGGCCTGGCACGAGCGCCGCACGGTGGCGTACGGCAACCGCCGCCGCTGTCATTAATTACCGCTCCAGCCGATGGGTCGGGCGGCGTGTCAGACGTGCACACGTTCATGTAATTTATAATTATTGCCAGGGTCAGTGCATTAGTGTGAGCAATGGCGCATGCTAAACCGCCGTGATGGATTGATGAGACCGAAACTTGACGGAGAAGCGTGACCCCCGACTCCCGCCGAATCAGAGTTAAGTTCTTTTCTGAATTAATGTCTCTCGACGTTACGGACGTGGAGGTGAAAAAACATATTGCGTCCCCTCTGAAGCGTTCAACGCCCATGCCGCGTCTCCGTGTCGTCCGCGGCGAGAATCCGGCGTGCCTGCGATGTGGCGCTTCGCCAAAATAAAGGGACGCTTGCGGCCATCGCTCTCGTTGCAGAGACCATTTGGGCGAGCGACCTCTGACACGGCTTCACGAGTAGCTCCCTCCACAGCTAATTATCCACGACTCGCACTGACCCCGAGTCCGAGTGTGAGCCTACCGTTCCCTGTCCCACCTGAGACGGATGTGGGGCACTGTGGGACCCGCGGCTCGGACGGCTCAAACACGGCGACAGGCGCAGCGTCACAACCGAAACGGTTAAGCCGGCCAAGCACACGGAGTGAGTAGGCCGCGGTAGACATTTGGTAATTGTGAAGCGTCGGTTATGATTCGTTCGCCTGTCGGAGGAGTCATTTTGCGTTGTTGCCGCGGCCCCAAATTACGTCGTTAAGGTGGCGCCGATGATGGCCGGGCTCGGTAACTGCATCGTTTTGTTCAAAAAATCCACGCGCGGCTCCCGCTAACCCGAGCTGAGCCACCCTCCTTCCGGGCAGCTGTGAGCCGGGTGATCTGGAGGTCAGGGTGAGCGTGTACACATTGCCCCCCCCCCCGCCCCCTCCTTCTTGGGGGGCGGGGGGGGGGATTACGGAGAGAAGGGAATCTTATTTATTGCCACTTCTCACCCTGAGCCTGCATCTCGGGCCATGTTCTAGGTGTGAAGCAATCGCCACACCTCCCCACGTGCACAATGAGCGCCACGGCGGGCGAGAGTTGGGTGCCGCACAGTGATGGGAATTTTAAGAACCCCCCACAGCTGAATGCTGCTGGCCTCAGGGCTAAAATTTAGGCCACGAGGAATATATCTAGGCCGGTAGGAGACTTTGGTGAGTCGTCTCTGTTCTGAAAGCGTAACAGGAATGGCGGCCATCGGATGGCCATCGGTGGCCTCGTCCTGCCGTGCGGAATGAACGAGAAGAGTCGGATTGACGGAGTCATGGAGCCAAACGAGACGCACGTAGGTATGCAGGAAGTGATCACCAAGATCAGAGGAGGAAAGCAGTGGAAGACGTGTGGCCAGTCTCATCATCAGCTGCCACGTGACAAGTGACAGACAGCCAAGAGAGAGAGAGAGTCTCGGTGTTGGCACACATGAAGGAGACATCACACCGGAGGTGAGAGATTTATTGGGCTTAACAAGCAGCTGGGGACGCTGCTGCTCATCTGGCTTTGCCGATGACCTGGGAGTGATGAGTCGGTGGTGACACGTACAGTTAAAAAAAAAAGAGGTGGCGAAAATCTCATTGCCATTTTCGCGTTGAAAGAAGCGCGCATCTGCCCGGCAATTTACCGCGGTTGGATAAACCTGCGTGTCTACTATTAGCAAAATAAGAATACATTTTAAAAGCTCGAGGCAAAACAGACCGAGCTGTGTCTCTGGGAGGTGAGTGGAATCAGAGGAGCTGCTCCACTGTTGGCATCCACTCGGGGGTGCGCACGCACGCACGCACGCCAGTCCGGGCCGTCCCGCCGCGTGTTATTTTACCTTTTCTAATTTTTCAAAAACGCGCCGAGATGCCCGGGGGGTGTCTATCCCTCCCTCCATCCGTGCGTCTGTGCGTCCGTGTCCTTACGGATAAGACGGACAGACGATGCTCCCTTACAGAGGAACCGCGCACCCGCTCAACCCCCGCTGAGATCGCTCGCTGTCTCCATTACTCCCAGCGGTGGCCACCACCACCTTCTCTCTAGCTCTCGTTCACATATTTCAATCTTTTCGCACCTTCTCTTTTTTTTATAAGTCTCTCGGCTTGTGATTTTTGTTCTTCTCAGTATGCACAGAGTACACTGTACGTCAGCCAAAATTTCTCAGAAATGCTGAAGCTTGCATTTGGTGCCTGTTGGGGTTTCACCGGCTGTGCGCACGCGCACGCACTCGCGACTCCAAGGGCGGCCGCAAAGCACATCGTGAGCAGATGATGCTCGAGGGGCAAGGCCACTGTGATGAACCCAATGGCGTGGCAGTACAGCAAGTAGGCCGTTGTCCCAACTACATGGCGTTTTACCTCCCCCCCCTCCCCATCTCAAACACGTGGATTTTATAATCGGCGTCTCTGGTCTCCTCGCACACGGCAATGTGCGGTAGTCGTGAAAGGAATTGACCGACCCATTGCGGCACGCTCGTAGAAAATGTGGAGAAACGCATCTTGAGACTCCTCATTAAGTGAGGGCTTTCGTGGACAAACAAAACATTTCACAACCCAAGAGCCGGGGCCAAGGAGGCTGCCCGTCAGCCCAGGGGCTAGAGATACTGAGGTGGGGATCCCACACTTTGCTGGCGGCTCGGCACATACATCGGTGAGCCTCTCACGTCCATTGCCACACTGGGTGTCATATTGTGACCGCGTTCTTTCTTTATAGGCGTACTGTCCGTTTGTTTATTTTGTATAATTTACTGAATGATGATGTGGGGAATCATTCTGCCTCTCCGCTGTGTTATAATACATTTTCAAGATATGGGAGTCAGGATTCAGTTCTTGACCGAAGTGTAATTTGTAAATTTGTATCGTTTATCTCGTTATGCACAGCCTCGTCTGTTGCACCATTCTGACATGTGGCATTTGTTCATTAATTTATTCTCAAGCCGCATGGCACAATACGTCTATCGTGAGCAAGCAAGTCAAGCACAGGTTTTCAAGTTTGTTAGAGCAGTGCGCTCACCACTGCGCCACAGCTCCATCTCACTTCACCCGCTTGATATAACGGCTCCGGTATATTCTGCCCGTGGTGTCTGTTCTCACGTCGTCTCATCCCAGCACTGTCGCACAAACCACCGGCCAATCGGCGCTAATCTCGCGTGCAAAGGAATCCCAATGGAGGCTCCACCATTGGCCTTTGTGCCTAACCCCCCTCCTCTCGTCGTACAAACACGTGACGATAATCCATCAGAGAAGAGGCCACGATGGACCGAGGCGGCCTAGTTTATCGGCCTGCGGCACGAGAGGGCCCACCGACGACTTCAGGACTCAACTCTCAGGGGCCCTCGATTCTAGGGGCGCCCCGACTCTCAGAGACCGCGAGAATTGGAGGCCCCGGACATTCCGGATTCAAGATGTGTTTCAATTCCATCAACCGCCCCCCGCACCGCTGGTCAGGTCTGCAGCTCCGCAGGTCGTGTGGCTAAGCGCCGAGGTCACCGCGACACCTTCGGGCGTTTGCGGTGCCACGGGCAGCCCCTTCCACCGCCAGGGACCGGCCGCGTGAGCGCCGGGGGCACTTCGTGTCAGCGCGGCCTTCGAAGCAAGGTAACGTGGAAACGCGATAACAGCGCTGGCGCGGCAATCAATTACCGTCTCTATCGCGCGTTCGCGTGTAACGCAACCGTGCAGGCGTTGCTAAAGTGGGTCGCAGGGTTTGGGCTGCCACGATTTTTTTTATTTCTCTCAGTAGCTTGCTGCTCGCTTTTATATTTGTAACCCAGGTCTCCCTTGGAAAGAGCGACCTGTGGTCTCAGTGGACCCAGTGGGCTAAGTTGGCTCTCACCTGGTCACAAACAAAGGCTCTGTTTGTCCATCGGGCTTTAATTACACTCACCCACGTGGCGCCTGAGTTAGTCTTGAGGTTGGCAGTAAATCACGGTATTCATAAGCGCTCGTGACATCTGGGTGTAAGATGATGTCATCCGCTGGCATCTGCCTGGGGCAGCAGTGGGCAGCAGCATGCTCGGAGAGAAGAGCGACGGCGTGGGGGCGTGGACATTCGGCTGCCGCAGGTTTGAGACGTACGTACTATGCTAAACTTATTCTTTGGGTCTTTCGGTAAAGTCACATAGGTTCAAATGAAAAAAATAAAATAAACAAAAAACTACCATGCGATCACAACACAAGTGATCGTCATCAGGAGGAAAAAATAGGGGGAAAGCTGCCGAGGCAGACTGTTTTAAAGGTTTAAAATGGGTGTAGCCCAAAGGTTATAAAACGGGTGTAGCCCAAAGGTCATAAACATCCCTTGGGGTCGTTTATGACCTCTGGCTACACTCATCTTACACCTTTTAAACAGTCTGCCTCAGCAGCGTTACCCCTATTTTTTCCTCCTGATGACGATCGCTTGTGTTGTGATCGAAACATCGTAGTTTTTTGTTCATTTTATTTTTATTCATTTGAACCTGTGTGACTTTACCGAAAGACCCAAAGAATATGAATTCCTGCAGTCACGAAATTTTTAAGTCAAGATTTATGTTAAACTTATTTTGCACCGTACGTAGCCAACCGTGCTAGTCGTAGATGCGACATGTTAGCCGAACACCCCGGAGGGACCACACAGCCGAACCGCCAACACTTGTCATTAATAACAACAGGGCAACGTGTAACAAGATGCATCATCGCCGCTAATGGCCATAATATTGATGCGGCGAGCAGCTCGCAACACCGAAAATATCGATAGGCAACAAGGTGAAATCTCGTTGCATTAATTTGACAACAACCGGCGACATTAAACAGCGCAGGGGTGACCTTGGGAGTTCGACCACCAGCCCCGCCACCAGTAGCAGCAGCAGCACCACACAGCAACAGTAGGACACAGCAACAGCAGCACAACACTGCAGCAGCACCGTGCAGCAGCAGCTGCACGTTGCGTTCAATAAACCTCAGAAACGTTTCCGTGCAGCAGCCCTCCCCAGCCGCGGCCACAATTTCCCTGAAAGCTGCAAGCGGTGGCTCTCGCTGTCAAAATTAAATCTGGACGAGGAGCCGGAGCCCAGAGGCTGCAGCCTCGATCAGACATCACAATCTCTCTTGCCTCGTCCACCCCCCTCGTTCCACAGATGCATGCGTAAACGGAGGTCATCGTCATCCTCATAAGCAGCATCATCATCATCGCCATCATCATCATCTTCACCTTCGCCATCTCACTGCGAGGCTGTATTAGTGGAGAGCTGCTATGCATTTGCTCACCGTTCTTCCTAGCGAAGGGGATTTTTCTCGCTTCAACAATGGGCTGCCACCCGGTGATACATAAAGGAGATCCATTGTACTAGACTGCACCGCACTGAGTATTCTACAGAGCCGGTGACCCCGTGGTAAAATCACGGCCAATTTCAGTAGCGAAATCCCTCATCATCATCCTCCTCCTCCTCCTCGCCGTCGTCGTCTTGGCAGGTTGCGGCCAAGAAACACGCAAAGTGTCTGTTCCTCCGCCAAATTAAAATAACCTTTAGCCCCACCGCCATATATCTTTGTCTCTAGTTTAAATATAAATTATTCATTTGCATCGGCCCCATGTTGGCTTGATCGGGGAAGAGATTTTAACCCAGACACTTGGCAGCCGGGTTCCTGGGCCACGTAGCTCAGTCTGCCGTTGCCGCACACTCACGAACAGTGGCTCCTTATTTTTTGGCTCTAAAAGCATCACGGAAGCTTTCCCTCATCGCGTGTATAATTAGCTCGGAATTGTTTCCACGTGACTCTGGGTTTCCCATACACCGAACGCCGCACCGAAGGCACCGTGGGAGCGAGCGGAAGACCACCCCTCTCGTGTCGTCTCCACGCGAGGAACTCTCCCCTCCGAGGGCTCCGGCAAGCTCGATGCTGCTGCTGGCGGCCTTGACTTGCAAAGCGAACGCCCCCTGTGGGTGTCTTCGCTTCCGCGGGGTGGGGGGGGGACTTAATCGTCGATAGCCCCCCACCTCCCCCCCCCCCCACCTCCCCCCAACCCAACTTGCCCTGATGAACCCCCCTCGTCATTTTATTCTGAATCCCCTCACGTGCCGCTGGGATTTTCCCTCGTAGGAGCGAGTAATCGCAAAATTAAATCATATCTGGCAAAAGTCCCAACAGCAGACGGTGTCACGGCCCCACCCACTTCCACGAGAGCCCGGTAAACACGTGAACTAATGTCAGCGAGGTTATTGTGTTAACTGGAGACTTGATGGCGAGGGATGCGCCGTACGTGCCAAATGGCACTTTGAGTTTAATTGGAAGACGCGGGCATCGATCAGCTCCTGCGCGTAATAGTTGACGGCCGCGTTTTCGCCACCAAATTGGGTCAGCGAAGGTGTCTCGCTGCTGCTTACGAATCCAGATGGGCTTCCTCCGACCTTTTTTTCCGAGCATTCCTCTGCCCCGTGAAGCGAGGGTGCCGCGTGGCCAGCACAAACACAGACCCGGCTTCGCCGCGGCGTCTGAGTCATTGGTGAGAATGTTCGGCTCGGAAGATTTTTATTTTTAATTTTATCTCTGGGCGTAGGCGATGCCATCTGTACCAAATCCGTACTGTTGTGCAACAAGGGCGCGGCGCGAACAATTCTGCAATGTGGACAAATTCCTTCCCTTATTATTCGCGCGTGCACAAGATCTGGGCCTACCCACAACCGGATAAACTCGGCGCGCGCATGGCGGCGGTGGCTTGCGCCGGTGTTTACAAAACCTCGGGGTCGTTCATTCCCCCCCCAAGTGGGAAGAGACGGCGGCGAGCACCTGACTGCTGGCGCATTCATCGGCTCGACCCGGCCCAAGAGGTTCAGTGCTCGCCACTGAGGCACAGCGGGTGCCTCTCATCCCCGTCCAATTGATCAATCGATACATCAAACCCTTTACTGAAGCCACGTGAGGGTCCACGCGAGGGCGGCCGCCTCCCTTTGTACGAGGAGAGGAGGAAATTGCTTCCCGTGCCGGGAAACGAACGCAGGCCGCCGTGATGAAAAGCGCGGATTATAATCACGAGCGCGCTATCTTAATAACGCGACGTTCGTACCTGCAGGCGCTAACGCGCCGTGTCAACGCTATCAAGCCGTCACGCGGAGAGCGAGTCTCGAGGGTCACGCCGGGTCTGGGGAAATTATCCGCAAAAGCAGCTTTGTTGCCGAGGTCATGGCTACAAAACATTATTCTGCAGAGGACGCCCTGACATTTATTAAATGTGTCTGTCAAGAAGTGCTCGAGGCTTCGTGTAAGCGTGGCTCAGAAAAGGGGGCAGACTAATCCCCACATGAAGATGTAAACACAGAGGAGGAGGATGAGGACAACCGGCAAACACAAATAAACTTGGTGCAGCTGGCAAAGTCGAAGGAAAGAAGGAGGAGGTGCGCTGAGATTATGCAGGCCGCGCAGGGCGCCCTCCCGTGCATTTAATCCCTCGCAGGTCATAAGGTCGTCGCAGCTGTTGGGAGGATATCGTTCCAGCCACCGCGCGTACGCATTGTCAATTTGAGTGAGCGTTATTTGCTAAAGCGCGTCAGTTAGGACCAATTACTTAACTCCCAGTGCAGCCTATTAAAGTGGAGAGAAAAAAGCCACCACGATTACGACTCAACTGACACTTTCAAGAGCGTGACTGACCCAACATCCTCCACATCGGCCCCTCCCTCCCGGCCACATCGCCGGCTGCTATTTGGCCGGCGTCACAGTCGTGGAACGATTAGCGGACCGGGTGCCCCGAGAACACCGCTTGTGGCCGCCCGGCCAGTGGGCTCTCACGTTGCCCGTCTGCGTGGCCTCTCGCACGTCGCACGGCCAAACCCCCGAAGAAGCACAGCCCGCCACGGCCTGCATTGCCGTGCTCTGCTGCAGCAGGAGCCGCAGTCTGTCTGCTTGCGCTACAGGAGCATTCGCGATGCTGTGCGAACGGAGATTCTTGCACAAGACTAGCATTGTTCCGCAGCATGTTTATCAGGAGCACAACATTTAATCAATTCCTGGGAGAAAAGGGGCATATCAATTTCCACTTCCTTTCACCTCCAAATGTCAGTCCAATTTTGCTACGGGTGCAATTACTGCACAATTTACCCATTACAATATGCCGGGGCAATCTTGTAGCACGCTAAACAAATGATGGAATCGCTCAAATTGGAGTTTGCCGAGAAAAATAAGTGGAATCTCGGCGCGACGTGCGGTGCTCGCCGGGGTCAGCGCCGGCGGTGCGCCGCGCGGGAGACAACTGCGGCCCCCGCCGCCAGCACCGCCGTTACCCTCGTCACGCTCCACGCACGAAGCACTCCCGCGAGGCCGAACCGACCGAGTGGCAGCAGCGGAGAAGTGGGGCGGTGGCAGCGGCCGGCGTGAGGGAGAGAGAGAGAGGAGGGTAGCAGTCCGTGCCCTCTCCCTCCTCCTCTCACTCTCCTCTCGCTCGCCGCGGCGGCGCACAATTGGCGCAGTGTGGGCCGTGCGGCCTGGCTCCGTGTGCCGCGGTGTAAGTTTACCGCGAGTCGGGGGACGGCACGCACCGAGGGCCGATCTGATTACAACAGAAGGACCTGTCTCCACACAAGTGCGCCTCTGTTGTGCGCGCGTATATGTACGTGCGAGGGGGCGCGCGCCCGCACCCGTACGTGTGTGTGCGCGCGCGTGGGGTCGGTGTGCGCGTTTGCGTACGCGGTATGCGTGACGATGCGATTCAAAAACTCGGCCTGGGAGGTAAATACGGGTGGACGCACGTGCACGCACACACACGCACGTGCACACACACACACGCACTACACACACGCACGTGCACACACACACGCACTACACACACACACGTGCACACACACGCGCGCACTACACACACTGCCGAGCTGGCGTCTTAGCATTGGGGATGAGACGAGTGCTGGGAGCAGGGTAACCTTTGGGGAGTAGGGGGCTTGGGGCGGGTTGGAAGCTTGCAGGTATGGGCTGGGGAGGGGGCGACTGGGTGTGGACAAGAGGGAACATGCCTGGGGTGAACGATGGCTTGTTCCAAGGGTGGCTGGGCTGTGTGCAGGGCTTGTGTTGAGGGATTAGGCAGGGGTGGAGTGCAACTGTGCGGTGGGCTTGAGTGCTTGGGTGTGTTCGAGGTGAAGGGGGTGACTGGGGCGCAGACCAGGTGACTGTTGACAGGTGGGCTGGGGTGGCGCTACACGTCTGCCACCTGCAAGTGGTCCACGCCAACCCAGGCCGCACAGCAATCGCAGTGCGACGCAAGGCCTCTCTCGCCGGAGTTCACGTTCGCCGTTGCGTTTTGTCCCCGATGTTTATTTACGTGACCGTTGCGTTCATAGACTAAAGTTACGGAGCTGGATTTGTTTTCAGGGGACCCGTACCCAAGTTGTTAAAAAAAATGATCATGCAGTCAAAAAACAATAATTTAACAACAAAAAGGAAAATAATAAAGTTGTGAAATTCAAAGGACCGAGGAACAGGTACCCCTCTCAACGGCGATCACCGGCGGTGGCGCCCCACGTGCCCCCTCCACGCGGAACCCCCCGCCGCTCGGTGAGACAGACGAGGCAAAGGTCCCCCGCGGAGCCTCCACGCGGCGGGCTGTCGGGGCCAAGTGGCATTAGCGAGAGCCTACGAAGGCCGGTACGGGGGCGCACGAGTCGGGCGGTGTGGCAGGCGTCACGCCCAACCGCCTTTGTCTCCCCACCGTCGATGGTTACACACCCCACCCGGTGCTCGCTTAAGAATGAGTGGCCCAGGACCGGTACCGTTATCCTGTGCCACGAACATTAGCCAACTTTGATTTTTGATTCGGCACTAGTCCGCATATCCACGCCCGCACGCACGCACGTGACGACGGATGGACGGATGCTGAGAATTTCGCCGCTCGCTGCATCTCAGCGCAGCGAGGGGAAGCAATGGGAGAGAGAGAGGCCAGGCGCGTTCGCTAGAAACGGAAACCCCGAGAATTCCACCCGAGGCAGAGTGCGAGCGGTGCCCGCCTGCGCGCGCTCTGTGGCGGTGCGGAGCTGCAGGCAGCGGCTCCGCAATAAAAGTGGTCCGTGGCTCGTAAATCCTGCTCGTAACCGCGGCCACGTCACGAGGTACTTGAACAAACTCCAGAGCCACGTCGCCCCGTTCAGACCCTTGCCCCCCCCCCCCCAAACCCACCCCGGGCATGCGAGAGGTGCGATCGGAGGTACGCCTCGGCGTGCGCGCACGGAGGTAGCGGCAAGCCGTTCTGTTCGTTTGCTGAGTGCTGCTCTCGTATCTCATGCGTGGATGAGTTTTCTCCGGGCACTCCGGTCTGCACCCACACGTGAAATCACTCACTCATGAAACCGATCAAACATCCCCAAAGTATTGGGGGGTGGGGGAGGCATGGCTTAAAGTGAGCCGTTAAGACCGGGCGAAGCTTTTGCAAAGAGAGAGATACGGTATCGACATTATTAATGGGCAGCTGTGGAAGAGAGATGTCATAATATTCTCGCTCTGCGCATAACCCTAAACATTTTAGAGCATTAAGTGGACATGATGGAAGACAGACGGGGCTGGTGGGGGGAGGGCGGCGAGTGTCGAGAGTAAGAGAGCTCTCACATCAGACGGGGCCAGGGCCAAACTCGCATGCGTCCGAGTGGGCTCACAACGAGCCATAAATCTCTGCCCAAGCGGCAGAAGAATGCGGTTGATGCAGCACGCAGACTGGAAATGTTTATTTTTATTTGCCCGGCCGTGTTTCCGTTTGCCCTGCTAAAGCCTCGCTGGGGGGCGGGGGGCGAGCGAGAGGGCAAGCGGCCCTGTGAGCACGTGGGGGGCACGCTCGGCGCGGAGAGCCACTCGCCTGCAACCTCGCCGCCGTCGCCGTGAGATTGAGCGGCGGCCGGGTGGCCCGGTGTATGACACGCCGAGCTGTCCCCGCAGAGGGCCTGGGTTCAAGCCCTAGGTGCCTCTCTGTTTAGAGGGCTTCATAATGGCCATGTCAGAGACTCCGAGCCAGCAACGCTGAATGCCGGGGCTGGCTCAAGCCTTGCATCCGATGTGTCTTTCTCTGCTCTGGTGATTCGTATTGGCCGTGCCAAAACAACTGGGCCAGCACCACTGAGAGTCTAGGTTCGAATCCAGATTGCAGGCTGCCCGTGATAAATTAGGGGGCTCAAGTAGAGCAGAGTTGATAGTCTCATCCCTGCCACCAGTGATGTTGAGAATTGTAAAATGTAGTTGACTTCCATCTGACGAACATCTCTATTGCCGGCCACGTGGTAACGTGCGGTGGGTGCTCTTTACGTGGAGGAGGAACGTCTCGTCGGGACCCGAGACGTTTTCCTGCGATGTCTCCTCTCGCGGAGGGGGGGGGGCAGTCATTAATCTCGCGACAAAAAAAGACGGAAAAAAATGTGACTTCAAAAACACGAGACGAGGAAGGCTTCGGCTCCGAGGATCGCGGGAGAAGCAGCCGGTCTCGTGAGAAAGAAAATTACGATTCTCGCCGCTGTAAAAAATTAATAAAAACCAATGTCTCGCCAATTGACGGCAGCCGCACTCCCATCACACCACTAAAGGCACGCGAGTGAGACGAGAGTCGTCGCTGGGTGTGGGTGGGCGGGGGGGAGATGCAGGACCAAACTGAACAATGTTGAGTCTAACCGCAAGTCGTCATCAGGAGCGCGGGGATGGCACACGGCGTGCCCTGCGCCGGGGCGGCGGCAGCTCAGGGCGCCGTCGCCGCCGTGAGAAGCGGGTGGCTCGCCAGCCTCGTTTGAACAACAGCAGCGCACACACACAAGGGCCCGCGCCGCACTCGCGCCACACAGCCACATTCTCCCGCAGAGTGTCACGCCTGCGTCGCACGGAATCCAACCCATTCCAGGCATGCGACCTCGGCAGCTAAGCAGGCTTGAGCCTGGATAGTGCTTGGATGGTGACAACTATACATCAAGAAGGCGTTATAAGAATTGTGGGCGGTACAGCTGCGGCATCTTTATTTTTGATAATTGGTTTTTTACCCTTCT